>NC_028456.1:739039-798105 GCF_000263155.2 Setaria italica | reverse complement strand
AGCACATGATTCCCTTCAAATATATTGATATAGAACTAGCAAGTTTACAGATTTACACAAAGGAAAATGTGACCCAAAAAAAAGTATGTACCAGTGCTTTAGCAGATTGAAAGATATCATTAATGTTTTGCTATATGGATAATCATAGCAAAAAGCTAGCTCCACTGAAAACATTATTGTTCCAAGTAATCCAAATTCTCCAAGTTCCCAGGATTATTAATTTGACAGAAACAGCTTTTACCACAATTTCTGGGTCTCTCTATTCCTAGAAGCGTCACATTACTCAATGTTTGGTTAATTTCTGGAAATTGTTCAGACCCGGAACCGGGAGTTGTGCTTGTGGGGGATGATAGGCACCCAGTGGAAAGAGTTCATGAAGCACTGCAGTACCTCCCCCCGTATGATCCGTCAGTGCGTTGGGCTACTGAGGAGAAGCTCCCTTTCCTTTACTGGAAGATCCGTGACTTTGCACATGCATACCGCTCAGGGATCACAACCCCATCAGTTGTAAGTAGTCCACTGGCCAGAGTGTCTGCATGCTTTTCTGGTTGCATTCCTGCATCTCTGCTGTTTGACTCTGATTGGTGACATAGGTTGCTGAGCATGTCATCGCGGGGGTGGAAGAGTGGAACAACAAGAAGCCTCCAATGCCAATGTTGATATATTTTAATGCAGATGACCTGAGGAAGCAAGCTGAGGATTCCACCAGGAGATTTGAGCAAGGTTTGCCACAACTTGACTACTCATGTTCCCCTTTCTTAGTACAGATCCTCTTTTCCTTTGAATTGAATGGCTTCCATTAGAAATTCCATTTAAAATTCTCATCTATCCGGTTTCCATGATGTGCGTTGCTACTTGTGCCCAGGAAACCCGATATCCATTTTAGATGGGGTCTTCGTCGCCATTAAGGATGACATTGACTGTTTCCCGTATCCAACAAAGGGTTAGTTTAATTGACACTGAAGATGATATTTATTGTTGTGTTACTGTTCAAGTAGCGCAAAACACATTATGTTTGATTTGGATGGCAGGTGCCACAACATTTTTTGACCAAACCCATACTGTGGAGAAAGACGCAGTCTGTGTTGCTCGGTTGCGGAAATGTGGAGTCATCTTTATCGGCAAAGCAAACATGCATGAGCTAGGTCTTGGGGTAACTGGAAACAATCCAAATTATGGGTATGATCAATAGTTGGACAGCTGCTCATTATGTTAAAGTGTCTACAGCTTATGTGGTTGTTTTTCTATTTGAAGCCAAATGCTATATGGCTGTTTTGTCAAGTCACACATGGATACAACAAATGTTCTCCGCTTGTTCTAGGCATTCAGAGCACAAGAGAAATGTCAGATATCAACTATGCTATTATCTTGCTTTTTTCTAAAGCTTGCTAAAAATATGATTTTTTACTACTTCCTGGAAGCAAATTCCATTGACTTTGAGTAAAGCTTAGTTTAGAATCAGAATTCTGGAATGCACATAAATAATATATCCAACGGTATTATTGATTAAAGAACCTTACTCTATAAAGGAGCAAAAGGAAAGTGCAACCCAGAATTACCATTTATGATAATCATCACATGATCAGACAATTTCCATCTGGTTTCTGTTCTTCAGTTCTTCTTTTACTTATTTTTGTCACTTAGTCTTCATCTTGCAGAACAGCAAGAAATCCACATTCGGTTGATAGATATACTGGTGGTTCTTCATCTGGTCCTGCTGCATTAGTATCATCAGGATTATGCTCAGTAGCACTTGGAACAGATGGTGGAGGTTTGTACATATAGAAGTGTGATATTGATTGTCACTAGATTCTTATTTGTAGTAGCCTCTGATTGCTACCTTTTCTTCGCAACAGGTTCAGTTAGAATTCCGTCTGCACTTTGTGGTATTGTTGGTTTCAAGACAACATTTGGGCGGACCGATATGACTGGGTAATAAAGAGATGTTCCATTTCATTGAATATTTACCAGAGTTGTTATTTTATCCGTCATTTATGCTATATATGGATTAGACTACCTTCCAGGATTACTAATAAGCTGCTCTAGTCAAAGTTAGCATCCACTATGTTCTGAAACTGCTTTTGCCTTTTATTTTGCATGGTATCATGCAACAATCAACCAAATCAGACTACGCAGTCGCTACATGAAGTTATCTTGTACTAAATCTCATCATAAAATTTCAAAGTCGTTCAGTTGCATGTTTCTAATTAGAGATATCTTGTTTGCAGGGTACTTTGTGATTCTGGGACTGTTGCAGTTGCTTCTCCTCTTGCATCATCAGTAGAGGATGTTATGCTAGTGTAAGCAGCTTTGCGTGCTATATGATACCATAAGATGCCCTGCATATCCCCGTTAAATTTAGCTATCTTGTTGATAAAGTTAGAAGTTTTGTATCATTAGGTATGACTATCTTTTTGATAAAATTGGGTGTCTGTTAACTGTATTGTATGGCGTTTCAGGTATTCTGCAATAGCAGGATCAAGACCCATGGATAAGCTTACACTTAGACCAGTAAGATATTACGTTATTTCCTGCCTGTTAAGTACCAAGAACTCTGGCATGCTTTTCATGTCAACTGTATGTGGTCAGATTGTACCAGTCAGTCAGCCTCTTAGGCAGTTTGCTTTGAAATGATAGCAGATCAAACGGTGGTACTGTTGTTTTCCATAGACAAATTTTGATCCCACAGTGTGTTAAGACTCATAGTAGAGTGAAATGTTGTGCCTTCTCCATTGTTCCACAAAAATGCAGCATGACTTAACAGGATAGCATCTGATGCTGGATTTAATGCTTCCTATCAATCTTACAACTTCTGTGTCTCTCTTCCCTCTCTGCAGTCACCACTGTGTGTCCCAAATTTGCTTTCTCCTGACAACAGCAATATCATGGGATCAGTTAAAATAGGAAAATATACAGAGGTACATTTTTTCACTTTAAATGGTATTTTGGTATGTCCATACCTGTTCTAAAATGAAATACGCTTCTGTAGTGGTTTCATGATGTTTCTGATCGTGAGATATCGAGTACATGTGAGGATGCACTCAACCTTCTTTGTAGCACTTTTGGATGTCAAGTAAGCCCATTTGTATCTCAACAACTTAGATGATAACAATGCACTATTTAGCATTTCTACTCCCCGAATTATCAACTTATATTTACATAATGATATAGCAGCTGCAAGGCAAACAAGCTCTTATTATAATAGAACCATCATTGTACTGTTGTGGCTTTTGATATATAAAAGTGCATTCTATTTACATCTATAAATGCCATTATACTTGAACTAATGATTATAACGAAATGTTGATTATGAAATGTATATGTTTATTTTGTTTGGGGTTTGCAGTTCCTCGTAATTGATTATTGAGCTGATCATGCTGTATCTTTTATATGCACATTCAGCTCTTCTTTGGCATCTCAGCTAACAAGTCCAATTTGCTTCTTTCAAGATAGAAGAGATAATATTACCAGAGCTTGAAGAGATGCGTACTGCCCATGTCGTTTCGATTGGCTCAGAATCATTATGTGACCTGACTCCTCATTACAAAGCAGGGTACCTATTTGTTTGATGGATTCCATTTTCACAATGTTGTCCCCATTCCCCAGCAGTAGTTCTTAGACATTTCCTTCCAGGGGGGAATAATTCTTGAAATTATTGGTCTGTAAAATGCTAAAATTTAAGTTGTTTGTTACAATGTGCTATCTGAAGCAAAAGATTTCCTTGTCGGTACTAACACTCAGCTTATCTCTTCCAGAAGGCGAACTGAATTTACTCTGGATACTCGAACAAGTTTGGCACTTTTTGGGTCATTCACTTCAACTGATTATGTGGCTTCTCAATGTATAAGGTGAACATGAGCATACATAGAGCCTATGAATTTATTTTACTTTTCTCCCTTTTGTTGATTTTGCAATTGAGTCTAAACTGCAAAGCATCTGTTCCTGACCTATACTACTATACATTGAGGATGGGGGGCTCCTGACACTTGTGTTTTGTTGTAACTTCTTGTTTCGGTCTCCTATATTGTGCTAAGTGTGCACTTAATGTACCTTTTCATGGGGGCGTATATAGGAGGAGGATAATGCACTATCACATGGAAGCTTTCAAGAAGGTTGATGTCATTGCAACTCCTACAACTGGGTAAGAGATGCAGAAGTTTTCTTTATAATTCATCCATGTATATTACATAAAAATATAACATTTTTAGAGTACTAATAAAATTCTAATGTTAATATTTTCAAGTGTGAAATATAAATAGTGTTTTTTCATGTATATTACTGGTCAAACACTCAAACCTGATGAAGTTTGACCTCTCGGAGATGGAGTGTACAATTTAAAAGAAGTCTTTAGAGTAATTATATATATAAACGTGGCATGGGAATGGTTAGATATTCAGTTGCTAACCTAATAAAGGGTGTCATGGTAGGTAATATCCCTGAATTTATCTTTGCCAATCCACAGTTCAAAATAGACAGGAATAATGATGACGCACCTCAATTTATACATTGTTATTATCTACATTTCCAAGAAGCTTTTATATACCTTACCTCTTTTATGAAGTGTGTTATCAATTGCTGTAAGAATTAAGCAACTCTGTTGTTTTTCCAGCATTACTGCACCAAAAATACCACCAAGTGCTCTGAAGTCAGGAGAGTCTGATTATGTTGTGTCAGGTAAACTGTGAGCAGGATATTGTATATTAGGCATCTAAGCAACTCTTTAACTTGTGAAAAGAGGGTTTAACTTATGAAGTTTGACGGCTAGTGTGTGTCACTGTTTTACATTGAAGCAAAGCTGGAGAAAAACAAAGATGGTCTCACTGTAGGGTTATAGCAATTTACATGTTTTTTGCTTGCTTTATAAGCCATTCAGTTTGAACAAAACAGAACTTCGGTGGTTTCATTAATTTCATTGTATAAAAGGAACCATGCCTATTATACAGGGGAGTGTGTTCATCATCTGTATACTTTTGAGCAGTTTACCAAGAAAAGGATATATTCCTGTTTTTCTTCAAGTTGATGCATACCTACTTTGATGCTTGTATAAGTATGGTTGTTTGTTCTACGGAGATCAGATACACCTTTTTTTTAACACTGCCCTTTATTGCAGCTTACCTGATGCGATTCGTCATAGCTGGGAACTTAATTGGTTTGCCAGCGCTAACTGTGCCTGTAAGTATCATCCAACTATCCATGTACCATGAGTGAGTACATATTGCGTCTTCTTGTTACCTGTTGTGGTCTATACTGGAGGCTGATCATAATTACCACTCGGCATATATAATGAACTCTTCTGGACTATTGAGCTGCCTAGCATAGTTGGATATACCATTGGCATTGTTTCTGATAGACAAGTTGAGAACTTGTGTAAGAAAATCGATGGTTTTGGTTTAATCTAGCTCAAATGCAGATAAATTGTCTCCAGTGACATGTTGCTGTTTGTCTTGTCAGGTTGGTCATGACAAGCAGGGCCTTCCTATAGGTTTGCAACTGATAGGTCGTCCATGGGGCGAGGCTAGCTTACTGAGGGTGGCTTCTGCAGTGGAGGTACTGTTACTGTACATCAGTACATGTGAATCATTTTACTTTCCATAGTTGTGGTTTCAGCAGAGAATCTGGTCATATAGTCATATTCACTAAGTTTAGATTTATCTTCTGGCACTAATCTTTTAACATCACTGTCATGATCACCAATTGACCTCTGTACTTTGGGTACTTATTACTTACATGATTGCATCAAAAAGGCTGATTTACAAGGTGGTGAAGCACTTGGCATCACAGTGCAAATAAAAATAAGCTATGCAACTTTTAACGAAAAGGATAATTTAAGCATGAATGCAGATGGGGAATAAACACCTTTTCTTTTGATGAGGATTTCACTTGGAAATATCTTATATTCTTCTTCTGGAACTCTGGGATACTGAATATTTGATTGAAACACAATCTGCTGCTTGCAGGAACTATGTCTGAAGAAGCGGAACCGGCCCTCCGCATTTTACGACATTCTGAAGGCCTGAAATGCCGCTGTATTTGTACATAATTCCTCTGTTAGTGATGGCATGGGTGACGAGGGGTCGCTGGTCGTGACTGGGATAGAAGATTGTTATTCAAGTTGTCTGTAATCACCACGATGGGGATGGCTGCAGAGCGCAGACCATTATTCCTGCTGGTATAATAAGCCTGACGTAGCAACAGGTCAATTCGCGATTTTATTTTGACATGGATGTGCACAAGGACGTGTGAGGCAAATGTTGATGTGCGTCCCTGCTTCTTGTTTTGCAAGCAATTCACAGTCCTCTATTATCATACCGCCAAGGAGGGGTCATTTTCGGTAGTAGTGACAGATGATTGATGGGGCACTCCTGTCCACCAACTTTGTTTCGTACGGGCGCCTTCGCCACCGCCCCATAGTGGAGATGGTGGAGGCGGTGCCTCCACTTCCACCATTGATGGTCACCACACTTCAGCACGATTCTCACTCATTGCTATCGCTACGGCAAAGTCAGTGCATTGGTGCGCAGCTTGCCTACGCCTTTTTGCCTATCGCTACACCATTCATGGACTACCTCTGTTTTTTTTATATACGACGTCATTAATTTTTTTTTCATTTGTTTGACTTTTCATATTTTCTACAAATATTTATATACATGGATAAATCTACAAGAAACCTAAAGTATTTATCACTCATTTTACTTCACTCACCTAATTAACTAAATAAATGTTATCGATCAAAGAAAATTCAATTGTGTCACATATTTTATCTACATCTGAAACGGATGGCTGAGATCGATTCTAATCTCATTTCTTCCTCTCCACGTCCGCTCATTCTTATCCACTTGATCATCCCTAAACACTGTTGGCGCCCAACCCTCAACCTTGCTAGTGACGTCTCTAGCACCGGCGCGCGCGACCCACTAGCAAGCCCCTTCGTCGTCAAGCCTCCTCACACCTCTCTTCTTTCTCTCCTGTCGCCGAGTGCTACTCACCGTTACCTACTGCGCATGATTACGTACAGCCAATTCATATACATGCCCACCATTTTCACATAATAATTTAGCTGTTCAGCACCACCTGCAACGGGCGTAGTCCCCGCCATTGCTGCCACTAGCTCGCCTCTAGATATAGGTATTGCCCAACCTCTCATTCTAAAAGCCGCTAACAGGGGTAATGAAAACCATTGCTATTTTACTTTAAATAAATATTTTGAAACTATTGTTGATCAACAAAGTAATATGGTAAAATAGCTCCCATCGCATCAGATTAGAAGGTTTTTATCCTTTGTGCCAATAGATTTTGAGTCAACAGCCAAGATCCTTACCTCTCTCGTCTCACCTTCTGAAAATGCTCGTTTTCATGGATTCCCCCGTTCATATATGCTAGATTTCTTCCGATCAAACGGTTCTCTACCCATACACACCTCTAGCTTCTTTGCGTACGAGTCCTTCACACCATCCTTCAATTCGTTCCACTCAGGATTAACTTTAGTATGCTCTACCAATGTACGATAATAAATGTGTGTAAAATTGGTAAAAAATAAGAATAGACAAGGTATGTAGGTATCTACCATTATGCGAAAATTGAGATTAATAAAAGAATGCAATGAGAAATTAAAGAAAAGAGAAATCAGCATATTAATAGTTATGGGACTCGTACATATACAAACTTCATTTTTTTTGTTTCTCGTTACATAAGTTTTATTCAATTTAGGTTTTGTATGCGGATAGATGCTTGTATAATCTATGCTTCCATATATTTTTGGTGAATTTTTTATATACATTTAGAAGGTGCTACCTTAGCGCTAAATTTGTTAATTGTTTCATAAACAAAGACGCTCAAAGAAGCCTCGTTCTCACTATTTCTCTTAGGCCTTGTTATCATTAATCAAATATGTTAAACCCCTCCAATCCATTTGTATTGGGAGGGAAAGTTTATTTTTCCACAACAATTCACATGGATTATGATTAAAATGGGTTTAGTTAGACAAGGGTCGAAGAATACAGAGATGTGAGCTTGAAAAAAATAACAACTGGCAATGTTGGGAAAGAAGAGTTAAAGTTTGGCGACAAAATGCTCGGTGGAGGGAGAACCACGTGAGGAATAGTCGTACAGTACGGGAGAAAAACTTTTAATGATTTTGCAAAGTAAAATAAAAAAATGGAGGGACAATAATTAATAGAAAAAGAGAGCCGGCGTTCCCCCTTCCCTTTGTGCGCGAGCGGCTGCCGCCTCCATCTTTCTCCCCGCTTCGTCGCCGCCACCTCGCTCCTCTCGGGATCCTTCGGGAGGTTCCTCCTCCTCTGACTGCCTACTATTGAACACACGCCGCCGCCGCCGCCGCCCAGAAGTGGAGTCGAGGGGATCAGTGGAGTAGGAAGAGGGGGAGGAGCTGAGGCGGAAGTTTTGCTGTCGACGTGATTCCGCTACGCCGCCCAGACCCCAATCGCTCCCGGGCCCTCGCCCTTTCCTCTCTGCCCAGCGCCGCCGCATCGGGTGGGTTTTCCGGAGGTGCCCAGGCCGTCGAACGACCGAGCCCTCTCATCCGACGCGTGGGCGGGCCACCCGACCCCCTTCGGCCAAAGTGAGCATTTTCACTAGTCACTACCAAATCCCTTTGCATTTGTTGGTACATGTATTGTGGTAAAACGGAATGCATTCATGTCGTGAATTGCGGATCAACTGCATAAAACCTGTATCGATGCTCTTTGATTTGTTCATCAACACTTCAACTCTACTGATATGCATGATTATCTGACATGACGGATGGCGCCACATGGGCCGCTTTACTCAGATGAATTAACGCTGCATAGATTGCAAATCAGTTGATGCATAAAAGTGGATTCATGCTGTGATTTCTTCGTGCTTGGATCAATTGAACTGGCACAAGTTCAAGCTGATCGATGGGAGTAACTCATCTCGTCATGCTTACTGTCACATGTTTGCACTGGGCATCCATGCAAGCAGCTTTTCATTTTATTCCATCATCATGTGCTGATTCAAGGAAAACATTGTGCATCGATCTTCCTTCAACTATTTGAAAAGGAAGATCTTTTCTATATTTATATTTGGCTTTGCATCTGTCTCCACGCAGAAGTATAATAAGTGCCGTATCAACAGTAGACATGACTGATGATGTTCATTAGGCTGTTTATAAGGCTGATCGGGGCCTTAGTCACTTAAGTTCGTCACTTCCTTTTTCTCAGGGAGCAAGATGATGTTGGATTCGTTCACAAGATGTAGCTTGGCTGTTTTCAGGTTGTAAAGCCAGCCCTTTCGGGAAAAAAGAGCTGACTGATGTGACATGGAACTTCAAAGGCAAGCTTGCCTTCATGCTTTGAGCCAGATGGAGTGAAACCATGGCCCTCATCACAGCTGCAGCTGGAGGAACCTTCCTTGTCAGAACTCGACAATTTAACTCCCATGTAATCACCTATGTTCTTTTCTCCTTTAATTACCTTTGTATTGTTACTGCTCCTCTCCTTTTACTATTGCCATTTAGATTATGATGATGTCTCCAGCTAATCCTCCCAATACATTTCTCATGCACTGCGAGCTATCGCCATCCATTGTTACTTGTCTTATTGATCACTTACTTGAACAATCCTGTTACACATTCAGTCCGTACGATATATTCCATGCACACAGCACATATAAAGATCTAGATGCTAATATTGTTGGGCTCTTTGACATGTTACTGTAGACATTATGAGGAGCGAAGTAATAGAAGCTGGAAGGCTAGTGAACCTGTGGAATGAATGGGGGATACAAATCCTGGTCCTTGTAAGCTTTGCGTTGCAAGTGTTCCTCCTCATCTTTGGAGGGATCCGCAGGCGTAGCTCCTCTACTGTGCTGATGTTCTTCCTCTGGTCGGCATACCTGCTGGCTGACTCCACAGCGATATACACACTGGGCCATCTATCAGTCGACAGTAGGTCAGATGAGCACGAGCTGGTGGCCTTCTGGGCACCGTTCCTCCTGCTGCACCTTGGTGGCCCAGACAATATCACAGCATATGCGCTCGAAGACAACACGCTCTGGCTGCGTCACCTGCAAACTCTCGCTGTGCAGGTCCTAGGAGCTGCTTATGTGATATACGAGTACATCGCCTGCAGTGGGACCTTGCTTTTGCTGGCCTCCCTCTCCATGTTTGTTGCCGGTCTTCTCAAATATGGTGAGAGGATATGGGCGCTCAAGTGTGGCAACATTAGCAGCATCCGCAACAGCATCAGCACCCGAAAGTTCAAGACTAACCCTTACCTGTTACTGAATTTGGGTACCAGCGAAGAGGAACTACTGCTTGGAGCCCACTCCCAATTCGATATCTGCAAAGGTGTCTTCGCAGATATCATAATGGTACCGAGCCACTTGGTCCGTTCAATATCTAATTCTAAACCAGGTTCTGTAATATCTTATTTGGGAGAGGATCTATACAAGTTGGTCGAGATGGAGCTGTCTCTGATGTATGACTTCCTGTACACCAAGGCAGCGGTAATCCACACATGGTATGGCTTCTGCATCCATTTCATTTCATTGCTTGGCACAGCCACAACGTTTCTGTTGTTTCAACTCAGTATCAACAGTAGTGGAAATGGTTTCAGCAGAGTGGATGTGATTATCAGTTATGTTTTACTGGTTGGGGCTTTGGTCCTGGAAATCATATCAGTGTGCAGGGCTGTACTATCCACCTGGACATGTTCTTTGTTGCACCGCAGGGGCAGGGGATGGGAGTGGCCTCTCCATGTTATCACTTCCCTTGGTCAGCGTGTCCATCCAGCAAGTAGGAGGCTCTGGTCGGGCTCCATTGGTCAGTACAATTTGTTCCACCTGTGCACCCGCAACACGAATGAGATAGGGAGCAGACTAGCAATGAAATTGGGGCTCCAGGACTGGTGGAACCAGATGCATTTCTCGGGCACTTTCTCACATAGCGACATATTGTCAATACAAGATATCAAGAAATTGGTTCTGCAAGCACTGGTAGACAAGGATCGAGCGCTGCAATACAAAAATACCGATTCGAACTCAAGAGGCAGCTTTATACTTAAAAGTATGGAAGCCTATGAGGACTTTGCTCGCTGGAGTGTCAACATCGACTTTGACGAGAGCATTCTTGTTTGGCACATTGCAACTGAGGTGTACATCCGGAAATCCAAGGGCAAACATACAAAAGAGCTCCTTGAGGCTACCGAGGTACTATCCAATTACATGATGTTCCTGTTGGTGGTAAAACCCAACATGCTGCCTGGTGCTGCACGGCACAACATACATCTCACCTCCTGTGAACAACTAGAAGTACAATGCCGTGCGCGCTTTGGTGATAAGGACAACCCAGTGGCGCCGTCTCCCACAAGCTGGAATCCGTACTGTATGTTTAAGGAATTGTTCCACCATGATGGCCCTAATTGCTCCAGGATCCCACGAAGGGAGAAGCTTGCAGAGATGGCGTGGAGTTTCTCCCAATTTGCACTGGTATGGGCTGAGTGTGGCCTCAAGTTCATTCATATTATTTGAAAATCTGTTTCTTCTTTCTTGGAACAATGACCCAAGCTCTGCCTCACTGTTTGCAATTTCAATTTGCAGGTATACCTTCCATGCCAATTCAACTGAAACGCATTTCGTTGGTAAATACGTTTGATAATATAGAAGATCTTAAACAAGATTCTATTTTCATACTTGCTGACTTTACTAGCAGAACCAGCACATGCCTATATTCAAAGTTGCACCTAAATAGCAGTTTTATTTTGAATCTCATAATGCTCAGTTGAAGTTTGTTTCCTGATCATTGACTACGTCTAATGAAATTGAAAAGGAGATCCTTTATTTTTTTAGACCATGGTCTAGCAAAGTCAGGAAACAAAATTAAACTTAACATGCACCATGATAGTACACACATAACTCATTCAATGTGTTCTATTTTGCCTCCACTGAAGATTCACATAGGTAGCGCACGCCTATACCTGAAATCCTATTAAGTGCTTTGATTTTATCTAACCATCCTCCTCAATCTCAGGGAACAGTAAGGGCACCAAATCCACATGGGGATTCCATCCGTGACAGTGCTAATATGTATGCAATCTTGCTCGCCAACGAGCTTCTGAGCATAGAGTTGCGCTGGCAAGAGCAGCGTGATCCTTTGGAACTGATCCTCGGGGTGTGGGTGGAGTTGTTGTTGTACGCTGCAAACCATTGCAGCCAAGAGTCCCATGCCAGGCAGCTCAGCAATGGGTGCGAGTTCATTACCATCGTGTCATTACTAGCGCACCACTTCAAGTATTACTCTGGGGTCTCCAGGGGCACTGAAGACATTGGTGGAAGTAAGCCCACAAGTGAAAGTAACCCATAAGTGAAAACCAGGTTTAGATGAATTTGAACATTTTCACCTGAAAATGGCCCCTCGTTGTTCAGGAGAAACTGATGATTTCACCCCTCCAATGAAACCAGCATAGTTATCTGTAAATAAATATAATAAATATTGGGATTCATTCATAATGGGAACCACATGCTGCAAGATTAACTTCCTCTTTGCATTCAAAAATCTATTACAAGGTGAGTCTGGCATGCCTATTCATGTGACATGTTACTTGAATCCTTGTGTATGCTTAATTGCTTATATATAATTTTTTTTCACGATCAGGATCATCATCAGCGTTGATTCATAACAGCGAAAGGCCCTGGCTGGTGGCGCAAGTATGGTGCCGCATGTCAGGATCACAATCTGCCTGGATTGATCTTTTCTTTCTTTTCTTTTTTGGTGAACATTGGTGGCCGGCGTAGCAGTGAGGCAAGACGCCAATGTGAAATAGCAATTCTTATATTTTTACATAGCTGTTGTGTGACCATGAGAAATTATAGGTATCCAGCCGAGGTTGTTGTAGCTTCACTGTTGCCTGTCCATGCTGTTGTCTTGCTGACATGCAATGTCTTTTCGTTCCTGTGAGGACCAAGGAAATTTATTGCCTTTTTCCAGCTTTACCCACCAACTATCTCGGCAGTTGAAGTGTCTGATTATATTGTGCCAGGTAAAATTTTAGCAGGGTTATTTTATCTCCGGGAACATGGAGAGAGAAGATGAGGTGCGCGTGCAAAAAGCTGAAAATTTGTCACCATTGAGTTGCTAGTGCGGTTTAATTAATCAAAATAGTATTTTGTATCATTAACTAACTTCTACTTCTAATCCCAGAGTATTTTCCGTTTTCTTTAGCTAGGCATCTTTTTAGACAACACTATCCATATTAGTAAGAAATGGATGTATCCACTTATATCCTAAACATTCATAGGTAAAAACCACACACCCGTGTCCATACCTATGGGCTATGGGTGGAATTTTCACACGTTCACTCACACCCATGTGTTAGATTGCCATCTCTACTCATCCAGTCGAGAATATGGCTACTTTTAGATTTATTTTAAGTCAAACTATTGTAGATCTGCATGAGGCATAGTTTAGCTAAGTAGATTGCTGTGATTTTAATCTGATTTTTTTCAGAATTCTAACTGCATTTTAGGATTTTTGCCTCATTTTCCCTAAAAACTAGGTGGTTGAATTGCCGTTGGGCCACAATTTATATTCAAATTTATAGAAGAAAATTATTCATGTAGTCATAGTTTAGCTCTAAGAGCATCTCCAATAGTCTCCCAATAAACATTCTCAATAACTATTATGAGGATATCCCAATATCCATTTAATTGTTATTGCGAGAGTTAATTTTGCAGTCTCTCAATAATCTCACCCCAATCCAACTGCTGTATTGGGAGAGTCACAACTCCTCCTTTATTTAGGGAGAGTTGGGGTGAATTATTAGGTTGTTCCAATAATTATTGGGAAAAAAGAAAAGTAAAAGAAATCTGTTAAAGCACTATTTTTTTTTATAAATTCTTTTAACATGATAGTTGGATACGGAGATGATGGAAAAGGCCACGAGGCACAGGTCCACACAAATTCCGCATGAGCCCAGCCCGCATTCATTCTAGCCCCACGAATGGTGAGCAAGTGAGTTGGGCCTGACAGGCAGATAGGACAGCCCGCACAAGTGACTAGCGAGCAAATGAGTTGGGCCTTGTAAGAACTAATGCAGGCCTTCTAGGGTAAACCCAGGTAGAAAAAAAAAAACCAAAAGATCCCAGCGTTCCCCTCCTGCGCGACGCGGCCGCCGCCTGCGCCTCCCCTTCTTCCTCCCAGCTCCGGTCGCCCTCACCGTACCTCGCCTCCGTCAGCCGCCTCCCCTCTGCTCATCTGCGGGGCTCCTCTAACTAGGGGACCTGGTAGTACCAGCTTCCGCCGCCGTGCAGCCGGGAGGAAATCCCGGAGGAGGAGAGGTGGGATCAGTACAGGAGCAGCAGCTAGGCGACCGAGAGGAGGTTGGGGAGGATGGTTTCGCTGTCGACGTGGTTCCGCTATGCCGCCCACAAGTTCGAGTACTCCATCTCCCTCTCATGGAAGGTACTAACTGATACATTCATCTCCATCCCTCCCCATGCTTCCTCTGCCTCCTCCTCGCCCCCCCTCGCTCTAGATCCATGCGTGCTAGTAGTAGTGTTTTTCCTATCTTTCTCTCTAAAAATCTCCCCTATCTGCGTTTCTGCCTGTTACTTTTCGGTTCTGTTCGATCCATTTGCCATTGATCGAAACACTGCTACACACTTCAATTTTGGAGCTAACTAGGCTGTGTAAACGAACAGCTGGACTGTAGGAAATGTATGCAACATTATGCGTGCTGTGCTTGCGGCAGCCTCAGCCCTCAAATTAAAGAACAGTATCATACCCTGGACTTTATTCCTTCACGTTCCTACTTTGATTTGTTATTAGTCTGCCCAGGGCCGCCTTAGTCTTGGCGTCACGAGCTTATTTATGTTTTATTTATGCTATTTGTTGGCAACTTTTTAGAAAACTTAGATTGAAACTTGTAATTCTAGATGGTTGAGTGCGCAAGTCATGCAGAGACCGGAGTAAATAAATTCCTTTATCTAAAAAGTGTGCCTAGGGCCACCAAGTTGATTGTACACATGGATACAGATTGCAAGCAATCATGTTTTTTTTTGGGGCCATTATGTAAGAACATTTCCCTAAAAAAACTGTTCATATATTTCTCTCCTTGCTTCTGTATCCAAGCAGAAATATAATGTCGGCCAGATCAACAGTAGAGAGCTAACTGATGCGATATGGAAAAACTTCTTCCAAGGCAAGCTCACCTTCACGCATTGGACCAAAGGGGGAGAAGCCATGACTCCCATCGTATCTCCAACTGGAGGAACGCTCCTTGTCAGAAAGCTCGCAAATTTAAGCCCCACGTAAGCACTTTTCTTTCTCCTGTGCACTCTGCTAGCTGCGCCTCTCTTTTTTATGTTGCCAATTATTCCTTAGTTAGCAATATATGCTTGTGCGCAAAGTTTATGTTGTTGTTGAAAATAAATATGTGCACTCAAGTTCAAAAGTTAAATAATAAGGTATACTTTAGGTGACAGTTTACAATGTACTAATTGAAATCTTTGAAGTACCCCTATACTTTTTTCTAAGCGATTCCCCCTTTCATATTTTTTTTCATATCCGACCCTCTTAACATCTAAAATTCACTGGACTAGTCTGTATTACTCATCCATCCCAAATTATAAGTCATTCCAAGAATCTTGGAGAGTCAAAGTATCTCAAGTTTGACCAAATTTATATGATAATATAATAACATTTATGATGTCATCTAAGTATCATTAGATTCTTCATCAATTATATTATCATAGTATACCTATTTGATGTCATAAATCTTTATAATTTTCTCTATAATTTTGGTCAAACTTGAGATGCTTTGACTCTCCAAGATTCTTGGAATGACTTATAATTTGGGATGGAGGGAGTACATCAGAATTATTGAAATCTGAAACTTTCCATGCCTAAACTATTAAGTGTTCGAAGCCATTTTTTTAATGTAATTTATATATTGTTCTTTCTTGTACTAGGATATTACCCAAGATTTTCTTTGGTACTGCACAGCGCTCACCATTTATGTCCATACGCAACCAGCATGACTTGATCTATATGACGTAGGGCTCTAATAAAGTAATCATGATGCGGGTGCTTGCACGTTGTTCTCATCTTAGGATCATGGAGATCACTTGATCCATTTAATCCGGTGAATTGATGGCACAAACATGCAAACATCTGTTTAAACAAGCACCTGTGATAAAAGAATTTGCTCCAAGTACACGCTTGATCATCTACTGAATCAGGCAGGCAGACAAGCTGTTGCAGTCACAAGGATGCACAAGAACACACGAGGTAGAGAATAACTCCTAATTCATAAGGGGGGCAACTATGGCAAAGATTGCACTTCTTGGCTTGTCTGTTTTTCTAATTTAGATTCCTGGTTAGGGTTTTAGAAGAGCATCCCTCCTAGTTGGGCTGTTGGGTTTACTAAGCCCAGTCTGATTTGTGGACCTGGTACAGCTTACACCGAAATATGCATAATTCTTTCTAAAATAATTTCAAATGAGTGTCCATCTATTACATTTGAAAGTAGACTTGACAAGGTTTCCATCCATATAAAATACTCGTCTTGGAAGCTTGTCAGTAGTGCAGAATTCATTGTCTTGGAAGCTTGCGAGTAGTGCAGAATTCATTGTGAAGTTCATGGACAGAATCTGGGCGTGAAAATGTTGATTGCAACTTGTTTATCTCTATCCATAAATCCATCTCTTGGCTTCACCTCCCTTTGCCTGTGCTTCAAACCTGAGAACAAGCAATGTGGTTCCATTTGGTAGTAAGAAATTCTTAGTAAGGGAATTCTTATATTCATTAAGGAACAATTTCACCTTGTGTTGTAGTTGCTTAGTTTGAGCTTGTCATTGTTTCGTCATATGCTACCTTGTATTGTTCAGCAAAGAACGCTTGAGTGAAACTAGGGATGACCTCATCGATTTGACTAATATTGTGCCATGTGGCTCGCTTCTTAATCAGTTTCCTACTGCAAAAATTGTATTAGAACTAACCAGGAACTGCTTAGGCTTTGTTTTGCATTTTGATGCTTTATTTGAAGCTTTGAGCACACATATATTTTCTATTTCTATACATAGTAATAACTAATAGGAAACCTATACTTGAGAACCAAAAATGGGAATAATATGCTGTTCAGATATCTTCTCATTAACAAACTATATTGCACTCTTCGCCAAAAAAAAAAAACTATATTGGCATATTGCACAGCATTTGTAAAGGCCGCAGTTCTAATAGAGTTTTTGTACCAGTAAGCCCTTCAACCTCAAACAAACCTAATCACAGCTCAACAATATGACTCTTAGCTGACATTTATGTACAAAAATAGAAAAAAATCATATACTACAGGGAAATAACTTCAGAAAGTAATTCTGTAAAGAAAAGGAAAAAATGGTGTCTAAACAGTCACAAGTACTGGATTTTTGTTTTCTTGCTGTTGATGGCTGCAACTCATGTGGTGATGCTATTCACTGCTTGGAGCTGTCGTAGAGTTGAGGAGCAGCGATGATGTTTTGCTCACTGGTCCAGAATTAGGGTTTGATGTAGATTTATGTAATCCCCAGGGCCCAAGCCAGCTCAGGCCTAACCCTGTGACAATACATACACAAAAGCTCATTTGCATATTTGATAATCAACTCAATAGTCAATGAACAAAAGCTGATTTGCATACACAAAAGCAGGTCCATCTTGTACAGTGCAACATAATTTTCACTGTTGACTATGTGGAGTTTAGTTAACTACAAGAAAGGCTGTCATGTATGTACTGGACTAACCAATACCTGATACCTCCTTTTAAATCAACTGATGGATCTCATGGAATATCTATTATTTTGCATTTTTGCAAAGACTCATAAAGCATGAATGTAAAGGAAGCCTGGTTGTCTGCCTGTTTGGTTCATAAGGCCACTTCACCTTACAGAATCATCTATGGCTTGAAACATTTTTTTAATAATCTTCTATGCATCAAATTATCTTCACAGACAAGTCTTTGTTGGAGATGTCGTCTTGTTAAAAGATCCAGAGAAATCGGATGATTTAATTATTCGACGACTGGCTGCCCTGGAAGGCTATGAGATGGTCTCTAATGATGAGAAGGATGAGCCATTTGTACTTGAGAAAGATCAATGCTGGGTCCTGGCAGACAACCAAGCCCTAAAGCCCAAGGTAAGTAATTAGATGCTTGTAGTAGTAACATACACAATTCTGTTAGTTGTTGTTGTACTAAGATATGCTCAATTTTATTATGTCTTGACTATAGATGCTCAAAGTGTGGTTTTGGTGAATAATTGTCTTTGCATTTCAACAAAGGCATTTTTCGTTAAAGTTTTTCATGACCGTTTTGGTAACAGGAAGCTAGAGATAGCCGATTGTTTGGACCTGTCCCTATGACCGACATCCTTGGCAGAGTGATATACTCTTTAAGAACAGCCGTCGATCATGGCCCAGTTGAGAACAGGTCTCTTCCTACGCTATATTCAACTCTGACTCTCATCTCATTTAATACGTCCACCACGCGGGGGACTAAATCTTTGCTCCTACTATCTCCGTGCAACAGTGGCATGGCCATGAACCAGGATGCCCCAGTACTGGCAGTAGAGCTTGATGTGGAAGAGATGGCGAAGAACAATAAGACGTAGACACTTGATGCTTTTGACATACTGCTCTGTAACTTACCGTTACTTTGGGTTTTGTTATTTACGATCTGTTACTTCAAGTAGAACCTCCATTGGAATGTTATTCACGATTTGCCTGTGGAGAAGTCAATAATCGTTTCAACAAATAATCCAGAGGTTGCTGGATCGTGATCTTTCCAACTGTGTCGGTAACGTTGTGTGATTGTAATGCCTGAATTTGAGATCACAATTTCGTTTGCTGCACCATGACCTTTCTAATTTTGTATCATTAGCAAGGTGAAATCAAATGTGACCTGATAAATTGCGGCAGGTTTTCTGTGTGTCCCTGAACGGATAAGCTGCTGCAAGAGCTCTGCAGCGTAGTTACCTGGTCAAAGTTTTAAAATTGTACTGAAACTGACTGTAATTGTCTAATTTAAAGTGAAAGTAGCATCAGAAAGATGTTTCAATGGCTGATTTAGTGCAATGCAATGTAGTTCTCCTGTGTACACGATATACAGTGCTGGTTAAATTTTCAGCAAGAACCGCTACACCAGGTGGTACAGCACGATGGGCATTTTTCAAAGCACTTCCCTCTACAATGAAGGAGATAGCCGTGATAATTCTGGCTTCACGTAACACTCTACAATGAAGAAGCTAAACGTGAGAATTCTGTTGGAGTTGCTCTAACACAGCAGTACAGCACTAGGTTCTTTGGCTATATGCACTCAATGTGTGGGTGTTGAGGCTGGAAAATTTTTCCTTTATCTAAACAAAGCAGTAGTTTCTTTTTTTACTCGAAGTATGGATAATTAGCTTCCACGGCATTTCCAATTGCAATGTGCAAGAAATATATCCTTGGACATTCTGAACCATCGTTTGAAAGTGGCCGGGCCAAACAGAGGGTTATTATGGGAAGGACAGGTACCGCACGGCCCAATATCAACAGCCGGCCCAATTGCTTTCAGCAGCGATATGGTGACATCAGCAGACGATATGGCGCACAGGCAGCAGTCTAGCCTAGCAAAAGTTAAGAATTTTGCATGGCGTGTGGCCACAGACTCTTTAGCAACTAAGCACAATAGAGCTAAGAGGAACAATAAAGCAAAATTTGTGGCATGGAAGATGAAACTGAACACCATGCCCTGGTGAGGTGTTCATTCTCTAAACTTTTGAGAGAAGAAATGAAGAAGTATTGGGATCTCCCGAGTGAGACTTGTTTCATGAAGAATGGTACCCAATGGATTCTTTTACTCCTAGATGAGTGCTCAGATGAATAATGATTCTTACCCAATACCTCAACTTGGTTAGGTTTCTTATATAGAACCTGGTACGTATCGACAAAAAAGCATCTGCAGTGCCTTTCATCAATCTTAAAATTTATCAGCGCACGCGTACGTGCATGAGGCTCCTCAAGATGCTTCCTCATTTTCTATGACATCGCTGGGCTGGTCAAGTCCGGTTGGGATCTCGCCTGGGTAGTTCAAACTAGGGGAACCTGCAGACCCAAGCATACTGCCGAATGGAACATATTGTCAATATTAGAAAAAGAATGACATGTGAATATCTACAAAAGGAAAAAATCTATATAAACCCCCAAACTATTGTAGGTCGAATACTTCTCTCTCCCCTCCCCCCCAATTCTAAAACCGGATGTTTAACCCCCTCAAATGTACAATACCATTTAAATAACTCCCTAGAGCATGATTTTGCCACCGTGGCGTCTGACATGGACGACGACGTGGCAATGACCCACATGTCAAGGTGTATACACAGCCTGGACCCACGTGTCATACCCTTCCCCTGCCTTTCCCCTGTCTCCCCCGCCTCCACCCCTGCGGCACCTCGCGTCGTCAGGAGGAGGCCCCGATCCAGGACCGAGCCCCCACACGCCTCACTGACGGGAAGAGGCCCACGACCGTGTCTCACCGACGAGAAGCGGCCCCCGACCGCACCTCGCCGGCCGCTGGGACGAGGTCCTTCATCCCGGCCCCCGGCCGCGATTCCCGTTGGGAGGCGGCCTTTGTCCAGCCCCAGCCACGCGCGCCGGGGAGGAGGCCTCTAGCCGTGCCTCGCCGCTGGCGCTGGGAGGAGGTCCTCCATCCCCGCCCCCGACCCCACGCGCCACGCCGCCAGGAGGCTCTGGCCGCGCCTTGCCGCTAGGAGGAGATCCCCGGCCCCCGGTCGCACATCCTGCCTGGAGGAGGCCTTCGTTCCACTCCCTGCCACTAGGAGAAGGTCCTCCGTCCCAGCCCCCGACCCCACGAGCCATGCCGCGACAAGCGAGCAGACGAAGAAGACGAAGATGAGAGGCTGACACTCCGCATGCAACGATCTACATCAGCAACACATAGTCGACCTCAGCATGCCAGCAAGGCAAAACTACCCAACAAAATCACTCCTAGGGGTCATTTAAATAGTTTTGGAAAGGCGAGGGGATAAAAAATCTGGTTTTATAGTTGAGGAGGTGATATGCTCGACCCTTGATACATTGGGAGGTTATTTAGACTTTTTCCATCTGCAAAACAAGAACCATAGAAAATTGAAGCACGCCACACAAGGAGGCAGAGAAGGACCGACCTTGTATCAACCAGCACCATTGATCGGAGTTCACAGTTCGCGAAGCTACATAAGACGAAGCTAAAGTTAGCAACAGATTCCTTCGATAAAATCTACCATGTTTTAGCTTTTTGATATTTTACTATTTTATATTTCAATATAAGTGAATTGCCGTCTTTTCTACCTATAAGTTAGGTTTTTTTGAGTTGAACTGACTGGTGTATATGACTTAATATGATATAAGATATACTTCGAATGCTAACGGACGTCATCAATAAAATAATTGCAGTTTAACTTAAATTTCCATTTAAATTGCCCATCTTTTCTCGTAAAGTTAGCCATTCAGATTGAACTGATTGGTTTATACAAGTAGGTCTCATAGGCACTCAAAATTAATGCTTGCTCTTTTGTATTGGACATACACTATTTATTTATCACGTAATGATTAATAAGAACAACTTGTGAATTGGATGTTCAGTAATATATCTGCGCAAGTTCAAAGAATGTCACTCGGTTGCAAGACACGAAAAAGTCAATGACAAGACCCTTACCGCTTGCTCATTTCGTATCTTATGGTTGGATGGCACTCCTTGCTGTACATGCGTAAGGTATCTTGTAATAGAACACTATGGGTGACAATAGCTATCTCTTTCTCTTCTCTCGTCCATAACCTACAAGTAATTTCAAGAAAAAAGGAAAATAAATATAGCTACATAAATGTTAAACTGGTATGCTTGATGGACCATTTATCTCCGCCGGCCCGAATCTCTGACACGGCCACCTACTTCCGGGCTGGCGGTGGTACCACTACATCAAAAACTGGCAGTGATAGGGTGGTTGGGATGGCGAAATCTGTAGTAGTGTTAGTTAGGTCACTTTCTAGGGCTATAGCCAACATATAAACTGAAAAATAATCGCAAAAGAAAGAATACTCCGTGACAATTCACTACTATACAAAAACAAAAGCGTTCATATACTAACTTTAATATCTAAGCGGTAATATACTGTACCACAGCTAGAGCTTTAATTGTTTTTACTGTACACAATTGTACAAATTTTATACAGATGTTGTCCAACACGTCAAACAATTATCAGTTCAGATGAAGTAAGATGTGCCCAGTGCGGTGATTGAAGAGGAACAATGAAGGGGGTGCCATGGAAAGTAAATCTGACTTGTTGCTAACCAAGACATTGTGCAAAAAATGCATAGTATGCCACAATCGAAAGCCAGTTATGTGAATAACACATGCAGCATAAATGTAAGGGATACAAAACGGCTATTGATTCTCTTAGTTGTGCTTACGAAAAATATACCGATTGATCATAGAAAACAGAAGTTACCAATCCATGAACTTCATACCCCTCGCTGCAACCGACTTATGTGCTTCTCTAACATCTGGTAACCACAGAACATCTTCATCATTCATTATCTGCAGTGACAAGTGAGTCCATATATATTACGGTATGCTGCTGCAAGCTTGCGACTTAAATGAAGAGGCCCATTTTCCAATTTGACAGTAATAGATACTTACCAGTGAAAAATCAATTGCAGGAAAGAGAGTTCGATATTCTGTAATGCTCCTCCTCTTGTCACATGGATGGTCACCTTGCTTTTTTAAAATTAATTAAACAAAAAATGAAATACAGGAAAAAAAGGTATAGCAGAATGACAGGAATGGTCAATAGTGAACAAAAATAATGTAAATGAGGCACCAGATTGTGGTACGTATCATTGTTTTGCAAAATACATGTGACTCTACGTCTTAATCAAATGACTCTACGTTTTGCACACATATTCTTCAGGAAAAGGTAGTACCAAACGCTCCCTGCAGGTCTCAATTGCAAGAAATGGTGGGCAGTTCAAACTTGAAATAGCCAGACGTTCACTTTGTCCAGCATTTTCCACCATTAAAGGAGGTGAACCAACTCCACCAGTATAGCTTTCACCACCAAAAACCCCCACTGCAGTCTGCATCGTCCTGTGATATTAGTCCAGGGTTAATTGGTTAAATATAGTGAGATCTGCGGTAGAACCGCTAAGCTAAAATTCTAATTAAGAGCAATGATCATCATTTGAACACATCAGATACATTAACTTAACAATTTAATTTGACTCCCTGCATTCAACCAATATGTCGATCGAAACAAATACCAGAAGTCGCACATGAAGGTGAGCATAGAGAGTACAAACGTGATAAAGTTTCTACATAAATACAGATTACAACACAAAGTACGATACGTTAAGTTTTATAAACTGAGTTCAAATATATAAATATCACATGAGCTCAATTCCTAATAAAACTAGGCTATCTTAAAACTTAACTTGGAGAATGCTTATGATGAATTAATTAATGTGGTCTTTTTTAAACAAACTAGGCGTTTGAAAGGTTTCTCACCCTTATGGTATTCTTGGAGATAGAACACTTAGTAGTGTAGGGGTAAAGTCAATCATTGTTAGTTTAGGCAACTATTTTCAAACTACCTAAAAATGGGGCTTAGGCTAGCTATTTTAATTTGAGCAAGGACTAAAGGGTTGGTCAAATAACGGGTGCATGCTGTCCCAAATCTTGATGATGATGTGCTTGTTTGAAGATAATGTTTGTAAGACGTGTTACACATGGATTATAACATGGTACATGCATAGGTTCTCTAGAAGGCTTAGAGATAGAATTCGGTTTAATCTCATAGCTTAGAGATAGAAGAGTTTGATTCAAGAACTCATATTGTACACGACACAAACTCTTGTAATTGTCCTCGGCCTTGCGCCCATATAACATGAAACCTGTGGCGAGCCGAGTTTGGCAGCCAACAGTTTACCAAATCTTTCAGTGCTTTCATTTTATTGATCATAACATCGGTAAAGCTAAGAATATAAAGCTTTTTGCTGCGCATTTGAGCAGTTATATAGCTTGAAAATAAACTTCGTAAATACTCAATCCATGGGTTGATATGTCCCCAAGGCATTGCAATTAGAGTCACGAAAGTCACCGATTGCTAGTACTAGCTGCTCATGATGAAATCCCATATGTGATATGTCTCAATGAGGTATTTTTTTTTCAGGGAGCAGAGCTCAAGCTATGGCCGGCAGCACCACAACCACAACTGGGTGACTTACGGTTACCATCGAATTATCAGGGTTTTAAGCTAAGGGTTGCAAAGATGTTTATTCACAATTTTTTGGTTGTGATATGGGGACACATCTATTTTGGATTTACCAATCCATATGCATCATGAAAATTTGTTGAACAAAGAGCGGAAAGAAGTGGAAGAGCGCCAAGCAGTTTTCTTCTGGAGGCATTACCCTCACTGATTTTTTTTCTTAGTAGTGTAGTCATGTTTGTGCTTTCTTTATTTTGAAGTCTCTAAGGGCATCCTTTAAAACTAGATTACTGTAGGTCTAATTTATTGTAGTGGAGATCTTCGCCAGACATGGGCGATAGTTTGGAAATAGAATCTATGTTTTAACTATGTGAGCCATGATCAGGAAATGATTAAGGCTCCAAAAAATGCTTGAACAAAATAATAAACTTTAAAGCAAAGAAAGAAAATAAGTCCAAAGAATATTAATGGAATACTATACCTCAGTAAAGGGGAACAAATAACTAACTCAATCTTTTTTGCAAGCCCACAATTTTTCACATGCTCTCGCAGACTGTCAACCTACATATTTAGGTAAATCTTAATCATGCAACTCGGAGCATGAAAGTTTTGCAAAAAATTTCTGGTAATTAGTTTCATCAAAACTAGATGAGAAGCAGAAACTCAACCAATATAAAGAACTACAAATTAAGACTTTGAATTGAAAAAAAATCTTTACTTAGCTATATTTTGGATACAAATTGAATGCAAACCTTGGGACCTTCTAAGTCATTATGAGCATATGCTTGGCCTTATGATGATGGATGGTAGCAGTAGAGATTCATCGTTTCTACGGTGAGAGATCCAAAACTGGGGCATTTTGGGATCCAACTTGCTTAGATGGAAGTTAACATTTGACATGAAGCATGACTACTTTTACTTTGACGCGCAACAGTGTACCGCTTCTGTGTTAATAGAGGCGTAGAACTGATAAATTAATGTAAGAGCAGCAGTGCGTTGGAGGAACTCACTTACTTGTCTCCAGCCCAAAGGAGTGATTGGAGCATCAAGCAACGCGGGTGACCTGTATGCACTGCGATCCTTCTCGCCTTCCACGTTGTGAACACCCTGCGCGTGCCTCACCTGCACTCATGATGAACCGTTGAAGATTGAATCAAAGCATGCAAATCTGTGAAGCTTTAACATTACATACCAGGTGTATGGTTTTGCAGCGGTGTAAAGGGTACATAGCAGTGCCAGCGCTTGGCTTCATCCCTGATCGACAAGACATGGCTCTCTCTCTCTCTCTCTCTCTCGTCATCTCGTCATCTGATCTCATCTGATGAAGCAGAGAATGAACGTCCTCTGCCCTCAAAGCTGCTTCATCAGCCAGGGTCTGGGGGCTCCATGCGTACCGCGCCGCCCCACTGCACCAGCTGACCTCTTGGGTGCTATGACAAGTAAAAAAAATAATAAATAAACTCAAGGCCCAGTACGTAACAGATCAAGCCGCAATGAGCCATGTCCAGAAACTTTGTTTGCCTCTAACCAGATGAGCACATGCATATGCATGTGCATCATCAAGTCAGTAATGGTCTTAGCAAAGAATCTAGAGGTTGCCGGATCATGCATGTGCATGTGCACTTAAGATTCTATATTCCCTCTGTTCTAAAATATAAGATGTTTTAGTTTTTGTTCTAAATCAAATATCTTTAGCTTTGACTAAGTTTATAGAAAAATACATTAATATCTATAAAACCAAATAAATGTAGTATCAAAACATATTCATGTTCATGATGGATTTAATGAAAAACTAATTTGATGTTATAGGTCCGAGGCCAAAAATGCAGTTGAGGTCCATGAAAATTTATACAAATATCAAAGGTGCAAAACACTTGAGTTTCTATTAAGCTTGGGTCAGTCCCAGAGCTTGGATCAGCCCCAGTCATGTCAATTCCTAGGCGCGGAGTCAATTCCTGGGTCTGCCCCTGGATGTTTGTGTATTTCTTTAGGGAGTTGCTGAGAATCATTTTTCATGTGTGCATGTATAGATATAAGTTGCTTCTTGTGTGCATTTGAGCCATGGGTAGATAAGTTGATGTGTATTGCAGTGTAGTTAGCTGATAAACTATCAAGACTGCTGAGGCCTGAAAAGAATGACAACTCAAATGCCATCAAATTATAATAAAATCAACTACGACAATTCAATTTAAAGCGAGAGAGTAGAAGAAAAAAAGAGATGACACTGCAGATCATATGCTGCAACGTTCATGACATCATAATCTTCAGCAAAATGAAGGCTGGTACATAAGCTTCTCAACAGTAGGGACGCCAGCAGGCAATAGCGCTAGGATGATGAAATTACCCCGTACAATCAAGAAAACACTTTACAGAGCAGCAATGCATGAAGCACCATAGGTATGTAGTATCAATCTCAATCCTATCATCATCTCCAAGAAAACAGTACCAAAATTCTCATCACCACAAATGAAAGAGGGGTGATAATCCGTTTTCATTTCTGTGAATTTCAGAGAAAACAAATGTAGTAACAAATGGTAAGTCTAATCTGCAGGTGTTTAGATTTAAGTGAATACTACTAGCAAAGTTTCAAAATGGGTTGACGAAAGAATCAAGGAATCAGTGGTAGAACACCAAAGAAGCCTCAGGCAGGCTCTGTTCTCTCTTGCGCTTCCTCCTCAAGGCACTTCTCATCCACGACATCGCTAGGCAAATCAAGTCCGGCTGGGATCTTCCCAGGGTAATTGTAACTGGGGGTATCTGAGCCAAGCATGCTGCAACGTGGAAAAGATCATAATGACTCTTACAAAGTGTATTTCGTTTTTGTGATTCTATGTTGCAAGCAAACACAGAAGGGCGCAGAACTCACCTCCTGTCAACCAGCACCAATGATCGGAGCTCACAATTTGAAAAGCTGCATAAACCAAGTGAAGGTCAGCAACTCGTCCTCCTGATTAATTTAACATGGGTTGTATATTTTAATGTTTTGATTAAGGTCAGTACAGCATCGAGAGGGAGGGAGGGAACTCATAATGCTTATCCTCTTGCGCATATATTGTGAATGTAATAACATGATGTCAGCAGTTAATCTGCATAAGTTTGAGAAAGTTTCTGCGTTGATGATTCATTAGTTGACAAATAAAAGGGGAAGAAAAATAAAAGGTCAAGATACTTACTATTTGCTCACTTCATGCCTTACGGTAGGATGACACTCTTTGCTGTACATGCGTAAGGTATGACATAATAAACCACTATGAGTGACTATGGCTATCTCTTTCTCTTCTCTTGTCCATAACCTGCAAGTGTGTAATATGTTCAAAACATAAAAAAGGAGTCCAAGTGATTTGTTATAAATTCCAGGTCCTAGAACAAAATTAAAGAAGGAACAAAGAAGCTAAATCTTTGCCAGAAAAAGTTAATTTGGTTAGAATCAAGACGTATGACAAAAATGCTGAGCATGCGATTATCCAATACCGTTTTAACAAACATTTTTTTATATAGGCAGCCGGATTGAACATAGATAAATACTAGGTGGTTATAGTGTTTCATGATCATATACTCATTTTAAAGAGATGGGTTGATCTCAGGGAAGAAAATTACCAGTCAATAAACTTCATACCCCTCTCCGCGAGAGACTCAAAGGTTTCTCTGACATCCGGTACCCAAAGAACATCTTCATCATTCTCTATCTGCAAAGAAATTGAGTACATATATATTATAGTACACAAATGAAAATGCACAGGTCAATAAAATGGCTAATGAGTTAAGAATACAAGATACTTGCCAGTGAAAAATCAATGGCAGGAAACAGAGTACGATACTCTGTTATGCTCCTCCTCTTGTCACAAGGATGGACACCCTGCAATTAACAAAAACAAGAAAACAAAAGTAAATACGAAGGTGTCATGGAACAGCCAAAGTAGTCTGTTTAGTTAACTATAACCGATGTAACTGAGAAATTATATAATTAATATTTAGCAAGATGCAGATAACAAAAAATCTTAATCAAATGATTATTCATGTTTTACATGTGTCCTTCAGAAAAAGTACCAAGCGCTCCCTGCAGGCCTCAACAGCAAGAAATGGTGGGCAGTTAAAACTTGAGATTGCCGGACGTCCACTGTCTGCAGCATTTTCCACCATTAGTGGAGGTGCACTTATCCCGTTAGTATGATTTTCACCACCAAAAACACCCACTGCAGTCTGCATAGTCCTGCGAGATTAATTCAGGATTAAAGAGAGCGTGGCTCATTCTATAAATTAAATACCACTGAAATTTACTCCCAGAGTACACTACGCCTCAGCACTGGATTTCTCATAAAAATCTAGACTGACAGACGGTTGAGCAACTATTGAGATGAAATGTGATAATGGTGTAACCAAAGCTTCAGGCAATTTTTTTTTTCTGTACTGGATTCAAGACACACTTCTATGCAGACAATTCAGCAACGATATGCAGACCTGTTGCTTGAATGGTATTTATTCCTTATACATATTTTACCATTGTGCACAAAAGTTTTCATATTATGTTGAATGTTTCCAGTAAAAATGTATACCAAAAAAAAAACATAACAGTGACATTATGCTTAAACCATTCTATGGAAGTCAAACTTGTACACAAGACTGAACATCTAAATGTCATAATTTACTCCATCTTTTAGAACCGAAAAGAAATTCAGAGTTTTGCTAATGATTTAATGTGTAAAATTCTATGGTAAACCGATACAATAACTCATCATGAAACTACAACTGTCATACATAGCAGAGAAGCAGTTCAAGAAAAAAAGAAAATATGGTTCTGGTCAACCTAGTCTTTTTAAAACAGAGCTCCAATTTGTCCTAGTAGCTGAGATTTTTCATAGAAAACAAGAAGAGAAATTTCAGTGGTGTACAGCATCGTTTCTCAAACATAAGGAATCCTACAAGATGATGCAGGACACACGCACATGCACACACAAAGGTATACACAACTGTACCTCAGCAAAGGAGAACAAATAACCAGCTCAATCTTTTCTGGAAGTCCACATTTTTTCACATGTTCTCGTAGACGGTCGACCTATAAGTCAATTTGGGTAAATCTTAGTCAAGGAATTTGGACTGAAATAATGTCATATGGAAACAACTGACTGATATTTTGATAAGAGAAGACTACCTGCAACACGCAAGGCCAGATACTCAACAAATGTATTTACACATAAAAACTTTGAGTCAAACAGGACCTAAAATAGGCTCACAACTTTCAATTGAACATGAATTAATATACAGTGTCAACAGAAGATCGATTCATGCAAATGACATTTTTGTTCTAATTTTGTAGCAACGAGGGAAGGGCTAATATACTTTGTCAAAAGTAATGCCAACAAGTGATACCTCGTATCAGTGCCAGAATACTGTTCATGACAACAAGATGAGCTTTAATTTGTGCAGGCTTGGGCCATGTAAGTTTCAGTGAATAGTAGGTGAAGGGACCATGGCAAACATTGCAGTGGCAACCTTAGGGGTAAGTGTGTGTGTTGTATGGCTATTTTGGCCTTTCTCCTATCTTAATGCAATGATATGCAGTTCTCCTGCATATTCGAGAAAAAAAGTGGTAATAAAAATACTGTTCACCTTGATTTGTACATTTTATAGTCAATAAAAGTATCTCATTTCAACAGAACAGAGCATTCTGGGTACAACTTGTTGGGTTTAGATCACCGGAAGTGAATTTTGGAAAAGAAGCACAAAATATCTAGTAGGCCAAGACATCCAGCTTATGTTATTGGAACCAAATCACCCTAATCAATCAATGTGCAGCGTCGCCTTCCGGAGCAAAGAAGAAGGAAGAACAGGAGCTTACTTGGTTCCAGCCCAAAGGAGTGATGCGAGCATCAAAGAACTCTGGTTTCATGTAGGCACTGTGATCCTTGTCGCCTTCCACGTTGTGCACACCTTGGGCATGCCTCAGCTGCACGATGCATCAGCTTGTATTATTGACAGGTTTGGTTTTGAGTATTTAATAAAGAACAATTAATAAGTAGATGGAGTCGGAACCAGGTGTATTGTTTTGCAGCGGTGCAGAGGGAAGACGGCAGTGCCAGCGTTGGGCTCCATTATTCCTGAGACAATATAACAGATAGGGTAGATGATCATCCATGGAATGGAAGGGTTAGGCAGATAACCGATTCAGTTGTGTGATGCAATATGATGCCCGTTAATTCGATGGGGGAAAAGAAGAACATGAAGAAAGAAAGAAAGAAAGAAAGGTACGTATACGCGAATTTGTAGCCGAGAGCAGAGAACGAGATGGGAAGAAACTATTACAGTACTGTATATCCTCCCCATCAGGCAAATCGGAACAAACTAGACTAGCGCATTGCATACAGATATACAAGCAGCTAAAAGATGGATGTCGCGTAGGCCAAAAGATATACGAATGAGGGGCGGCGGGATCGAAGAACATGTCTCGCTGTGATCGATCTAAGTGTGCAACGTACCTGAGTATCAGATCTGTATGCAGCAGCAGCCGGCCGGCCCTCTCACCCTGAAGCGATGATGATGACCCCCAGACGGAGGAGGAGGAAGAAGAAGAAGAATGAGGAAGAAGAAAAGATGTGGAGCGGCGGAGGCAGAGACGTGGTAGTAACTGGTAACCGTGCCGTCCGTGATACGGCGGCGGCGGCGACGACTGACAGGTTGCGTTAAATACTTGTTGTCTTGGTGTGGCCTCTTCTCCGGACTTCTCTTCTTAGGGTGCCTAGGCTAGGGTCCTAGGAGTAGGACACAACGCAAGGCAGACAGATCACCATGTAGGCCAAACTCCTTCCCCCGTCTTTCTTCCAGATTGGCGCCACGTCGGCACGGAATGAATGCAACAGCCCATGGATGGAATGCAGGATGCTGGACACGGCACGGCACGGCACTGCACTTGCTCTGTTTTCTCCGTCGTCGTCGTCCTCCAGACGAGAGAGGAGGATCGGACAGAGACCAGACCAATGGTCTCGAGCACTTGAATCCATAAACATGTCTGGCTTCAGCACTAACACTCATCTATTTTATTTGGTGCATAAAAAAATGCTGGTACGTACGCATCTATGGGCAAACAATCAAGATCCTGCTATTCGCCGCTTGTCCCACTGTCTCAGCACCCCCTCCGATCCTCAAATTAAAAAGATTTGCTTGCCGTCAGGCTATGGACGAGCTGCGGCACGACGCTGCCGAGGGTGAGCCTGAAACCCTCCGAGCACCGCTGCTCCCTCTCCTCCACCGCGGTGGTGCGCGTGTCATCGTCGAGCGTCTCGATGGCGCAGCGCTCGTGCAGGTACGCCTCGCACGCCTGGAGCACAAACCTGCCGCGGCGGCAGCAGTGTCAAACCCCGCCGGCGACCGCGGGAGCTGGTGGAGCAGAGGCAGAGCTGGGCGCCGGCGAAACCAAAGAAACGCGAATTTCTCCAATTAATAGAAATATCTAATTGCCCACTCGAGGCTGTGTCCGTACCAGTCACTCGGAATCAGTACTTGTCTCCCCCTAGTATAAACTTCTTAACGATTTATTTTTCTTATAGTTATAAACGTCATTACGGAGAAAATCAGTGGTAAAGTACACCTTGCATCTACTTCTTCTGCTCCCAAAAATTCATACTGCTGACTTTTCGACACGTACGGCATTTCACCATTCGTATTATTCAACAAAATTTGTGTCAATATCTTTTTTTATTATCTATAAAGATACTTTAATATGACCTATATTTTTAGATATTCTGCACTGAATTTTTTAACAATGAACATGGTCAAACGTCTTGATCAAGAGTTAACTGGGACAAACATTCAGAAACCGATGAGTATGAAGCAGGCAAGGTAAGGATGACGAAGGGGAAGCCAACACCGAGTGGATCGTTGAGGCCGAAGAGAGAAGATACCACAAATTTCTTATGCCAAACGGCTCAATGTCAGAACCGTTGGGCTGTGGTTCTAGGTAAGCAAGCCACAGGTTTAGAAGGAACCGTTGGTACAAGTTTTGCGAACAATGTTTCGGTCAATTTTATTAGGTCTCTTCTTTTGTGGCGGAACCTATCAGGCACGCGATCAGTTCGAATCTCTAACTTAGCACAAGTGCACAACCGCTTGTACTTATGACTTAACTGTTTTTCCAGTGGTGATTTGACATGCCTTCGAACAAGCATTAGTAACTTCAACATGTGTGTTATCATATCAGGGTGTGCCTGCGTGTGTACAAGTGCCTAGATCTGTACTTTGTTTAAAAACGTTTAGTGTAAGAATCATCCTCATAAAATTATATTAAACAGGACACATTTTAGTTAAAACAAATTTGAGAGAGTGACCCTGATCATGGCATTAACACACGCCTGCACCTCAATAGCTGCTCATCATCATCACTTATCCCCACTAGCTCATATTTTTTTATGCGACATTTGAAATAATGTGTCACCCTCGAAGATCAACCTCTTAATTTTACACACATTTCTTGTTTATAAACGTTGTCACAATACAAACCGGTGATCAATCTTGGGTCGAAAGCATCGGTTCCCGTGATAGATTATTATCATTGCTTGTAGCAATCTTACCCGCCACCCAGGGAGGAGATGCTGATCCTCTTACATTATACTGTTGGGTACGTGGCCGTCATAAATAGTTAAAAACTCCAGGACAAACACTAATAATTGCTCGCGCCCGTTACCAAGCAAGATGCTAGCAATCAGCTACCCAAGGTGTTAACAACAGAATGTAACATCCTAGAACAGCAGAATTGGTAAAAATAAACAAGCTATAATCCCAAGCTCCTCCCAAACTTAAGATGAACAAACCACACATCATTTCTATCACCATCCAACAGAAATCAGATATGCAACTCTTGGGTATCATCCTAGAACAACACAAGCAACCAAGAGAATTTTGTCATGTACCGTAGGTATTATTGCTATGGATTTCAATACCCTGAATTTCAATATGGGCTGACATAACAGACGCAATACATTTCGTAATACATAACAGACGTAATACATTCCGTAATTCATGCTCAATTAACAACCCGTAAGTCCTATCTGTAGAGATTGTTTAGCTTTGTCTTCTTCAACACAAACTTGAACAGGGTCAGAGTGAGTTGATAAAAGAATCAAGGCATCAATGCTCAACAGCCTCAGACAGGCTCATCAGTTCTTCTGAGCTTCCTCAAGATGCTTCTCGTCTGCAACGTCGCTAGGAAGATCGAGTCCGGCTGGAATCTTGCCAGGGTAGTTGAAACTCGGGGAATCCGACCCAAGCATACTGCATCATGGAAAATATAATTACTGTTACAACAAACACAAAGAGAATACTGGCAAAACAATCATCAAAAGGAAGTAACGTGCTAGAAGTATGTATGTGGGTATGTCGGCAGGCCCTTTGGGCCTAGGGTAGGCTGCCGCACAGGCCTCTGGCCTTGCGCCAACCCTTGGGATAGATGGATAGATGATATGTTGATCAGGCAAGGATCTCCGTTGATTGGTTCTATTTCTATAAATCCTAGGACATCCTTGCCTATATAACCTGTACGTGCTTTGCACCTCATAATCAATCTATTATCTCCCCGAGCCATATTGCTTTCATAGCGGACACAAAATCCACGGCTGAGGTGGTAAAACTGACCTCCTGTCAACCAACACCATCGACCGGAGCTCACAGTTTGCAAAGCTGCATAAAACCAATTGGAAGTTAGCAACACATTCTTCTGGTAAACTTAGACATGGTCAAGCATTCTGAGCACATGGGTCATCATAATGAGACAGACAAACAGGGAACTCAAAGGGTTAACCTATTGGACATATTGTAATATAACAAGGAAAAAGAGCTTGCGGATATACTAATGTCAAAACACTTACTGCTTGCCAACTTCGTCTCTTATGGTTGGATGACACTCCTTGCTGTACATGTTCAAGGTATGATACAAGAAGCCACTATGACTGACAATAGCTATCTCCTTCTCTTCTCTTGTCCATAACCTGCAAGTATGTTCAAAAGATGGGCAAATGGATCCAGGTATACTGACAAAGTAACTTGTCAACTTATGGACCAAACTACAATGCCTTTATAGGCCCTAGCCCACATGCAACAGATTCGAGTATTCCTGCATACAGCCTTTCTAAACAGCGGAAGTCTACTGATACATGAAAACAATCAGAAACAATAAGTATACAGTATATGGGAAACACGAGTATATTTACAGCAAGAAGTTTGATTTAGCTATTGCTCACTCTTAACTCCTGTAAATATTGTCTAAATCACCAAATGAGTGTACACTTAGAAGGAAGACGTGCTCAATTTCAGGCCCTAACTTGTAAGTGAAGATGAACAAAAAGTATCTTTCCAAGAAAAGATAATGTGTCTGACCAATACATTTATGAAAATAATGTTAAGCAAGCCAATATCAAACTATGCTAGAGAGAACAAATCGTTTTTTTGATGATATGATATGGCCATATGAGAGGGTTGTTTCATGCATATATACTCATAGAAAGGCAATTACTGATCTTAGAAAAAAAGTTACCAGTCAATGAACTTCATACCCCTCAGCCCCACAGACTCATTTGCTTCTCTAACATCTGGTTCCCAAAGAACATCTTCATCGTTTTCTATCTGTAAATAAAGCAAGTACATATACCTAAAACTACTGGAAGTTTGCAATACCATCACTCCATCAGAAATGGAGATGTCAACGAAATGTCTCATGAATAAACAATAAGAGATACTTGCCAATGAAAAGTCAATAGCAGGAAAGAGAGGCCGGTATTCTGTTATGCTCCTCCTCTTGTCACAGGGATGGACACCCTGATTTAATAAAAAAAGCATAAAATATTAAGAAAGTGTGTTGAAAAAAATTATAAACACATTACTAGCATGAAGATACTATACCAGGAATGGCCAAACTAGTTTATTAAGCTAACACAAACCCATGTAGCTACAAGATCAGAAGGAAATGATTGTTCATGCTTTCATATGTTCTTAAGCAGAGTAAGTACCAAGTGCTCTCTACAGGTTTCAACAGCAAGAAATGGTGGGCAGTTCAAACTTGAAATCGCCCGACGTCCACTGTGTCCAGCATTTTCAACCATTAGTGGTGGTGCATTTACACCATCAGTATAGTTTTCACCACCAAAGACCCCCACTGCAGTTTGCATAGTCCTGTGAGATTCAGGTGAAATATAATGAGGGTCATTTAGTAACTACTTCTACAAGTGCAACATAGCCTCATAGTATATTATGCCTCAAAACAGGACCTCTGATAACAAAATACTCCCTCTGTCCCTAACATAAGCATTTGAGTCATTTAAAATTTGTCCCTAAATATAAACATTTTTACGAATTCAACATAACTGACCCCACAAGTAATTAGTTGATTTTTGTTGTAAACAATGTGATTAACTTCTGTTCCAACCTGTGCAATGTGATTAAAACCAGCCATCAATGGTATTGATTAGCCCAATGGCTAGCCAGTAATTAAGGCAATGAGGAGGTGGCCCAGCTGTTTAATGAGGGGCATGATGGACTTTTCCCTTGCTGCTTAAGTTGTTCTAAATTAGGGAGTAAATTGTAACAGGAGCATATTGATTAAACATTGACATGAAAGGAAAACAAATTGTTTACATAATTTTATCTGCACTAGATCCTAGATACATGAGACACGCAAACCATGCAGCAGGATTTATACCAACACGCTGCCTGATTTGTAGGCATTCAATATAAAACATATACTAATCAAAATTCTGAAATTATTTCGGAAACAATAATTTACATATCTTTAGCTGTACTAGATGCCCAGATCCTAGATAGATGAGCAATACAAACCACGCAGCAGGATTATACCACCATGTTACTTGATTTATAACATTTCATACACTTAAATACTGAAATTATTTTCATAATTTCTGTCACAAATAAACAGAAACAAAATCTCAAACTTTATGATTACTCATTGCTCAACCTTGCACACAAGAATGGAAGTGTAAATCACATGACCTTAGTTGAACCATGCTCGTGCTGCACGGTTTCACCCCAAAAGAGCCCAGTTGAAATTGCTGTTCTAGGTAAACCCATGTTTCTTTGTGCATTACTCATGCTGATTGTGTACATCTGTTATAAATCAAATGATGAGCACAATGCATACAAATCAAAGAGGCCTAGGGGACACGGACAGATCAAATAGACCTTCCAAAAACCAGGTTCAGTCCAAGAAAAGAAAATACGATAGCAAGAACAGCTTGGTCTCTTGTTTTAAGCATATCTAATACTTATCCTAGAAGCTGAGATAACACATTACCCAAAAGATAGTGATGCCAAAAGTAAAGAGAAACATTTCCCAAACATTAGGAAGCCTATCAATCAATGGACCCAGAACATTACAAGTGCACACAAATATATTAAGACGAGACTATACCTCAGCAAAGGGGAAGTGATAACGAGCTCGATTTTTTTTGCAAGTCCACTTTTCTTCACGTGCTCCCGCAGACCATCAACCTACAGAAAATTTAGGTAAATCAACAACTCATGAATCTTGAAAATGCCATGTGGAAACAATTATGTGGAGGCCCGGAAAGAAACTCACTAATGTACATAATTACTCATAAAACTTGCAATTCAAATAAAAAATCAGCTGATCGAATCATGAAACGTCACAGCTGGCCTTAGGAGTGAGAAACTGATGTTACATTTTGGTGCAGACTGGGGAAGGGGAAATAAATTCTATCAGAAGTTAGTGCAAATAGCACAGGGCCTTAGAAATACGTTTTGTTGGTGCCAGCATACAATTAATGGCATACAGGAGGTAAACTATGCAGGCTTTCGCCAAGGAAGGCTAATACAAAGTAAGCCAAGCATTACAGAAAAGTATTTAACATCACTATGGCAATGTGTAACAGTCAGGAGTGCATTTTTCTGTAAAGATGTCATCCAAATTCAGAATTCAGAGTCATGTTTACATATGACATATCCTATACATAGGGAACGGCTGTCATTATAGGAGGTCAAACTAATTGAAAACTACCATACTTTGTAAAAGAGGTTATCCTACATTTGTAACTGGTAAGCAAGCATTAGTTATCAAACTAAACAGAGGCACTTTGGATCTATCTTGTTATGTTTAGGCCAAAGTAAAACTCCAAGTGCTTTTTTTTTTAAAAAAAAGAGTGAAACTCCAAGAAGAATCACAACTCAAACTCTGGCTATGGCACAGAATTTGTTATTAGAACTTACTTAGTACCCTATGAAGCTATGAGCAGTTACAATTTCAGTAGTTGAGAGTTAACTAACTTGTGGTGGAAATGAAATGGTAGAAACTTACTTGGCTCCAACCCAGAGGAGTGAGCTGCGCATCGAAGAGGTCATGCGACTTGTAGGCGTTGAAATCCTTCTCGCCTGCGACATTGTGAATGCCCTGGGCGTGCCTGACCTGCAAGTTTGCAGGTGGGTAGGAACTTGTAAATTTTTTGTTGCGTGTTGTGATGATTGAGTATTGGAGGAGGACGGAGCAGTAGAGTACCAGGTAAATGGTTTTGCAGCGGTGCAGAGGGTACAGGGCAGTGCCAGCGCCGGGCTCCATTCCTGATCATTCATCCAGGCAGATATCGCTGTTAGAGCGTGAGGCGGAGAAGACTCGCTGAATTAGTACTAGCTGCGTCGATCCGCAACAAGTGAGGCGGCCCTCCCCCAATAGTCGCTGCATCTGTGAGAGATCTGGATAGCGTTGGTGGGCGATGTATGGCACCATCTGCAGATCGCAATGGCACCAGGTAGGGGGGGATCCGCTCCATCCTAAACGCGCTACGCGCCTACGCCATGAGAAGAGGAGGGAGGGAGGGATGGGAGGCGCGGGCGTACCTGAGGAGGATGCGCAGCGAAGCGGAGGAAGGGGCCGGGGGGGAAGGCCGACCGGGACCCTGGCCCTGACGGAGGAGGACGGGGAAGCTGCTGCTGGGGATGGGAATGGGGTGGTCGTGGTGCCGTAGATCATCGTCATTACTGTGGAGTTGTTATTAATAAAATAAATAATAATTCCTCCAATCGGCTTTGTTTGTTTATTCACAAATTCTCCCTCTCCACGTGCCGTCTCCAATTTGGTCGTCTATAGTCGATCGAGTCAACAACTCAACTGCCGCCGTCCCATCCATGCATTCTTTTTGTTGTGAAACGCATAGTGATCAATTTATTGAATTAATTAGTTAATTAGTTGATAACTACTAAGCGGAGAACTGCCACCCCGAGGAATGCTCCTTCATGAACAGTTATCTTGAAGGACCATTTCCTATCTGTTGGTAGAGTATAAATATGTCCCATTCCATTACATCATTCCATTCTTTCACTTTCTAAACGTTATCAGACACGTTTAGCCTCTACTCACTTTGAGTTTGGCCACTGCAATAAGGGAGATAGAAGTGCAGAGGGAGGAAGGCTTCGTCAACTCGATGAATAGCGACCCATGCTACCTATGCATCCCTTAAGATTGAAAACGACCATGAATGCACATGGCAAGAACAATGATGAGGACATCGCCCTGCTGGACACACACGAGTCATGGTCTTCCCAAAATCACAAATCATCACCAACTCGGTCGTCGCATTCGGTTCGGATTCAGCCAACACCCATGCACGGTTTCAGCCATATCTCCCTCATACGACATCGAAACGAGGCGTTCTTTGATGCGTTGGAAAGGGGACGACGACACCGTTCTTTTGGTTCTGGTCCTGCTCCAGAAGGTTCATGGATCATTTTGTATGACCATGACAAGGTGCTATGTCACTTGTTTGGGCCAACTTGGCCTTGTATCGTGTCGGGCCTTAAGCTCATGTTGTGGGCGCCTTTCCTCCTGGTTTCCCCAACCCTAGGACGCCCCTTTGGGTATAAAACTCAGTAGCCACCACCTTTAGAACTCAAGTTTTGTTTAATTCTAGTTTTCCATCGAGAAACTGAGATTGAATCATTGTAACTGTGGTGACAAATTCATTTACAGTGATCCAGGGCCCCTGTTCTTGTTTTCCTCACCTGTGACGATTAGTCCATTCGAATCGAGAGCTTGAACCCCATATTGATCTTTGCTTCATCCATATTTGTAATTCCAGATTGCATGTTTACCATTCTCTTGCTTGTGTTCTTCGATTCGCTTGCAGGGAAAGCCTTTTTGGCGAGGTCAATCAAGTTGTGCTTGATTGATAACCAACGGAGCAGTGGTGTAGCGGTTGCAGGGTTCGAATCGTGTTTGATTTGAAGCTGGATCGTCAATGTTGAGTCTCCACCAAATTGAGTGTATCTATACCTATTGGAAGATCGGACCAGTGCTACATCAAACAAGAACAAAGGCATTTTTGTCTCATCTTGTGCAAATATTTTCTGGTGGAGAAGCAAGACATCAGGACGCAATACAAAGAACATAAAAAAGGGTACACATTCAATATGTCCTTACCTTTTTGGTGTGTTCTTTTGGCACCATCGTTTTTCAGTGTCTACACAAAGTCCACAACGAAGCATAAACTCTCGTCTCTGCACACTGCATTGCAAATGGCACCCCGGTGCCTACCGTGCATGAGCACCAAGATCAGAGCGTGCCAAGGATAATTGGCAGGCGCACCTCTGAGCAAGAAAGAAGGAGAAGGCCAGAAGTTCTAAAGTTTTTAGGGGTAAAATGGATCTCAGGAACTTACAGTTCTTTGCAATGAAGATGGTGTCCTCGTTTCATGGCCGACGTGGTCATCGCGGACACCGTCGCTTTAGTGGCTACCGTCACCGTGGGCTACTTGTTCATGGAGCGCCATGGACGAGGCTCCCTCATTCCACCACTAGAGTCCCACATTCCTCATACATCGTATGGCCCGTACTGCACAACAAGATGAGGAGGGGTTACACCCCATTTCCGTGCAGCCCAAGTTGCCCCAAATTTCAATAAAGAGCTCTCCAGGTTTCTACTTATTTGCATGGTCTAGCATGTCTATTGTTCTGAATATTACTATTTAGACACTTGATTGTTCTGATTTACAAGTTCCCTTGTAAATTATGTATGTATACCATCAGTATTAGCACCAATGTAATAAGGATGTCAAACTTACCACAGTAATTGAGCATCATCATGATCCGCATATCTTTTCATTGGTGTTGAACAATCTTTGCATATGCAATCTATTCTGTTTGCATAATTAATACTTAATCAATATTCTACATCATGTAGAAGGTGATGCAAAGTTTAAATTAAGGTATTCCACCACCGTGCGAAGGGTGCCAGTTCTACGCTCGGTAGACTCGCCTGCCGGCGCAGGAGCTCCAGACCATCCCCATCACCTAGCCATTCGTGGTCTGGGGCCTTGACATGGTTGGGCCCCTCAAAAAGGCCCCAGGTGGCACTACTCACCTACTGGTGGTGGTGGACAAGTTCACCAAGTGGATCGAGGCGAAACCCATCACCAACATTCGCTCGCAAGAGGCGAACGACTTCTTCCTCGACATCATCTACTGGTTCGGTGTCCCAAACTATATCATCACAGACAACGGAACCAACTTCACCGGCAAGAAGTTCCTGAACTTCTGTGATGGTTACAGTATCAGGGTTGACTGGGCCTCGGTCGGGCACCCGCGGACCAACGGTCAGGTCAAGCGGGCCAATGGCATGGTCCTCCAAGGGCTGAAGCCATGCATTTTTGACCGGCTCAAGAAGCATGCCGAACGATGGGTCACGGAGCTCCCAGCGGTCCTCTGGAGCCTCAGGACGACCCCGAACCTGTCCACAGGGTTCACCCCCTTCTTCCTGGTATACAGTGCTGCCGTCCAACCTCGACTACGGCGCCCCAAGGGTAAAAGCGTTCAACTAAGACCGAGCCGCGAAGGCTCAGCAGGACGCGGTCGACCTGCTCGAGGAGGCGCGTGAGGTAGCCCTCATCCACTCCGCCCGCTACTAGCAAACCCTCCGCAGGTACCATGAGAGAAACATTCGAGGGAGAACCCTCAAGGTTGGCGATCTCGTATTCCGGAGGACCCAAAAGACCAAGGACAAGCACAAGCTTTCTCTGCCATGGGAAGGACCGTACACGGTGGCTGAGGTGATCCGATCAGATGCCTACTGACTGAAGGACGACGACGGCAACATCCTCACCAACACTTGGAACATCGAGCAGTTACGTCGTTTCTTTCCCTAACTCGGTTCTTTACCAAGACCTTTTCATTCAACACTTGCTCCTACAGCACCCCAGCCCGAGCACTCTCGGCCTGGGTCGCTCGGGGGCTCCACGAGGGTGCGGCACCACACCGTCTTTACTTTTTGCATAACCATGCACCTCACCCGAACGATAGGGCGCGCCCAAATGAAAGGGCATGTTGTCCTTTAAATTACCCTAAGTAACTTATTCTCTAGCTTGCGGACCGATCAGACCCCGCCACAACTACGGTTACGAGCAGCTGAGCCTCGCGGGCCACGCCCCGGTTCTTAAGGTTGCAGTTGTTGGGATACGAGGTAGGCTACACTAGCGCAAATCAAAAATTCTACCGCGTATAACCAGGAAGAACTGCCGTATAAGGATCACGGGATTACCACTCGACGCACTACTGGTGCGGAAGATGTAGATATGCGTCGATGCAGTGAAGACGATCACGTAGTCGTACGTAGTCGATCAACGTAGTCGTACGTAGTCGATCACGTCCAGCAGCTCCTCAGCAGCTCGTCCACGTGCAGCAAGATCGCCTCCGGTACCGCGGCTCGTCGTTGGCTCGTCGTTGGCTCGTCGGCGGCTCGTCCAAGTGCTGCAGGCGCAACACCTCCAAGGTATCCACACGTGCAGGGAGGAAGCGTCGCAAGCCGGACTGCTAGATCCGCGAGTTGCAACAGGCGAGGGCGTGAGAGGCGCGGCAGGTGTGTTTCGCCAAAAGGTATGAACCCTAGGGCGCCCTCACCCCTCTATTTATAGAGGTTCCTGACGGGCCTCTGGATCCGAGGCCCATTAGTACTTCTAAACCTAATCCAACTCGGATCTAATCCGAATTGGGCTTCCAGCCCCTTAAGTGTGTGACCCTATGGGTTCGGATACGTATAGACATGGCCCGAGTACTCCTACTCGGCCCAATAGTCGGTAGCGGCCTCTAGCAAAACGTGCCAACTCCTATACGCACACGAAGATCATATCAGACGAACCATCACAACATAATATACATGCTATTCCCTTTGCCTCACGATATTTGGTCTAGCTTCAAGCCGACCGCTCTTTCTCGATCCTGTGATTCGGAATCCCTTTGTAGGTTAACTCTTAACCGTACGTAGCATGGCCATGCATTTTCGGATCCGATCACTCGAGGGGCCCAGAGATATCACTCTCAATCAGAGAGGGGCAAATCCCATCTTGATTGACCATGTCTCATAGCATGCTTCTTGACAAACCCGAAAACTACCTTTATAACTACCCTGTTACGGCGTAGCGTTTGATAGCCCCTAAGTAGGTCGATCCACATCTAGAATACATGCGACAATCTCAGGTCTAAGGACAAAGCGTATATGTTGTTTAAAGAGAGAACTACTTCTCGTGTTGGGTCAGTCCTAGCACATGTCTCCACATGTGTCCACATTATTAGTTCAACATCTCCATGTCCATGACTTGTGAAACATAGTCATCAACTAATACATGTGCTAGTCTAATATTCATGTGTGTCCTCACATGAACTCCGACTAGGGGCAACTTTAGAATAACCATACAAGTAAAGAGTTTCACATACAATTCACATAATTGCAAATCAATTCAAGTAGCCTTCAATGGATATTCAATGAACACAACATACAAATCATGGATACAAATGGAATATCATCATCTCTATGATTGCCTCTAGGGCATACCTCCAACAGCAGTCTACAATCAATGGGCAGATCTGAAAGGAAAAGGGCGAAAAGCAGAATTTACTTATGGGCAAAAATGAGGACGGGCGGGACAAGCTTTCCCACACGGTTAAAAACATTGAACTTAAAATTGTTCACTCAGGGGCTCACAGTCCCCTGCAAAATTCTTCTATGTACAAAGAACTAACTACTTCTATGCAAATTCTACGGCTGACCCCCGGTCGGGTCGGTCGGCGGTGCGGTTGACAAGGACGAAGGCTCTTCAGTCACGGTCAGGTCGACACTCGGGTCAGTCACGGTCAGGACAGCGCCCAGCTCCATGTCGACCTCCACCACTGCATCAGGGTCGGCGACACCCTCCCAACTCACGCGTGCGGCCACCCACGAGCGACGAGCCTCCATCACCCACTGCGTGGTGACATGCATGGTGACCGCCCACGCGCACGGAGCCAGGCTCTCACCTAGCGTCTGGATCCTCTCCGCGCTCCATCTGCCAGCGTACCTTCTGCAGATCACCTCGAAGTCCAGGGAGGGGTAGTGAGTCGCCACTGACGTCAGCACCCCCGACGCCCCATGGAACACACTGTCCGAGATGAGCGTCCGGACCATATCCGGAATCCCGTGAGCTGGATGGCGGGTGCGCTGGTACTCGGGCCCGATCCGAGCACCTCAGTGAGCACCGCCTGCACCACATTTTGGAGTTGGTCGAGCTCACCCTCGAGGACGGACCACTCTTCCAAGGACCTGGTCAACGCCTCCGCATTCCGACCGACCATCACTTGGGTCGTCTTCAACTCGGCCTCCAGAACTGCACAAAGAGCCAAGTTAGGGAAAGGCGAGAATAGGAATGACCCCGACTCAAACTCTCGGGATGACGAGACTTACTCTCCTTCGAGGCAACGATGGCGATGCGACCCTCCTCCGACTGCTGCAGCTCTTGCTGCAGAAGTGCAACCCTCTCGCCCAGCTCTTGCTCAGCGCTCTCAAGGATAGCAAGCCCCTCATCCTACTGGGTCACCCTCTCTTGTAGCCGAGTGGCCTCCTGCTCGGCGTGCGCTCGAGCTGCTCGCTCTACCCCCAAGGCCTCCTGTGAAGCCGCCTCAACCTCCACCAACCTGTGAAGCCGCCTCAACCTCCACCAAATGGGCCTGCACCGCGGCAAGCGCCTGCTCGACAGTTGTCGCTCGCTTGAGTGCGCAGCGCTCCGCCTCCTAGCGCTCCCTGGCCGCCACCACTGCCTCCACCAGGCAGGCCTCTGTCGCGGCAAGCTCCCGCTCGGTAGCGGTCGCACGCTCCTGGGCTCCGGCCACCAGTGCCGCTCGGTCCTGGGACTCATGGTGGGCAGCCTCCAACTCATGAGCGAGCTCCCCGGCCTGCCGCAACGCCGCCGCGTCCCGCTCCTACCAACTATGCTCCTCCCGGAGGAACCGGGATTTACGAGCCGACAATGCTGCCAGGCTCTGCAAGACAAGAACGGGCACGTCGAGGCGACCGCGCATTGCCAAGAAATAAGAAATGAAACTAGGATCGCAGAAAGCCTACCTCGGCGGCACGGGGTAAGTCGACGGACATGATCTCATGAGCAAGCTCGGCCCTCTTAAGGATCTCCTTAAGCTTCTCCACGACATGGGTAAGATCGAACCGCACCGACAGTCCACTTCGCCCGAGCAGGCCCTAGAGCCCATCTTCCTCTTCGTCGCGGAGCACGAACCGGGCCTTTCCCGGCTCGTCCGGCTCGGGTCACACCAACTCTCTAGCTGCCCTGTACCCGCATGAAGTCCTGATCGCCACAACATTGAGTGACACAGGGATCACCGCCTGCTCTTGGGACAGCAGGACGCTCAAATCCGCCACCCCGGTGCCCTCCTCACCATCAGAGGGGATGATCACCACCGGGATGTCACGGCCTGCCAACAGCTGCTCCTTCTCCGTCCCGCCGCCTCCGACACACCATCCCTAGGTGGGCTAGGGAAGGCGCTCACCTAGGTCTAGGCCTGGGACATGTTGGCCTCCGTTGCGTCATCGGTAGGCCCGACCCTGGCTCCTCCGCTCCCCTCCAACTCCGACCAGGAAGGCGAGCCGAGGGTGAGCGCTCCTCCTCTAGGTGAGATGGGGAGCATGGCGTCCTCCTTCACCTCCTTCGCGATCGGCAGGGAAGGGAGCGCCACGGTTACCGCCACCGAAGGATCCGTTGTCACTGCAGGGAGCGCCGTCACCGCGGTCGCTACCGCGCTCGCGACTGACTGGGGAGAAACAAGCACCATCATGGTGGGTCGGGCCAACTCCAGCCTGCTCTTCCCCTCGCTCATCACGACCTGCCGCAGGCTGGGCATCCACTCCATGTGCGTGGGAGGAGGGGAGATAACCAGGAGGGCTGATGATGGGCCACTGCAAAAGAAGGCATGGAAACAGATTAATCATGCTTAAAAAACTCAATCACAGGGCGAGGAAAACTACAACCACATACCCGACCTGAGGAACAAGGAAGTCGATCGCACCAGAATTGCTTGGGGGTTGCCACTTGTGCTCCGCCAGGACGATTGAGGGCAGGTGCAACCCGACCGGACCCTCATCGCTCTGCGAGTGACTGCGGCCACCGGTTTGTGGCGGAACCGTCGGAGCGGCCAGTGGAGCGCCCTTGCTGCGGACCGGGCGCGTCCGCCGACTCCGGGGACGTAAGTGCACGATCGTGTCCCTCCGGCCGACCGCCGCAAACCGCCGTGCCCTGGGGCCGCAACCCCGGTGGCACCTTCGAAGGGCATGGCGGCAACCGCACCTGCTTCGCCTCCCGTTGGTGGGCGACATCCTCGTCTGTGGCACGCTTCCTTGACTCGAGGGCGCCGGAGAGCTCCCCCGTACCCCGTGCATCCCCAGAGGGCACGGCCGCAGGCTCACAACGCCTCGTCAAAGTCACGGCAGCGCCCCCGTCCACCTCGTCGCCCGAAGAATTCGAGTCGTCCCCTGACCCCGTGGGGTCGGGAGATTTGAGCTCCACCTCCACAGCCGACGGGCTCTCACCGCCGCGGACCCACCAGCTGATTTCTTGCTGCTTCGCCAGCCTCCTCCGGGCCTCCGTGGCCTTCTTCCTTTTCCTCTCATCTGCGGCCTCCTTCAGGGCAGCCTGCCGAGTCGCGCCTTCCAGCCCCTTCGGGAGACTCGGTTGGGACTGGTAGCACTCAAGCCCCTGCGATACAAGTAACTCAGAATCGGTCGGGAGATCTAGATAAAGAAGAAAAAAGGATGCAAGGAAAAAACATACCAAGTCGGGCCGCCTCCCAGCTTGGAAAGGCTGGGGCATCCCGCTGAGGGTTGCATTTCCCCCAACTGCAGCACTTGGTCGATGCACGCCTCAACCTCACTCCCCAGCAGCTCCACCGACGACACACGATTGGCATTCGATGGGCCAGAGTACTTCCACATCAGCCGCGTCCTCTCCCCCAACGGGGCAATCCATCGACGGATGAAGGTGTTGAAGATCTGCAGTTCGTTGAGGCCCTTTTACACGATCCTCTGCAGTGCCGGCTCGAGGATCTCCATGTGGTTCTTGTGGCGGGAAGCAGGGCCCCACGTCCAGCTATCCTACTTCGTTGGCCTCCCCCCGGTGAACTTCGGGAGCGGTGCCTCCATTAGGTTCTGAATGTAGAACCACTCGCCGTGCCACCCCCGATTAGAATCATTGGGTGTGTACGGCGTGTAGGCAACCTTGGTCTTCCTCTGCAGTGCAAATCCTCCAATCGGAGCTCGTCGGGCCGCCTTCCCCCTTTCCTCGGACAGGACTTGCTCAGTGAAGACCTTCTGGAAGAGGTCCACGTGCGGCTCCATCTTGAGGAAGGCCTCACAGACGGTGACGAAGAGCCGACGATGTACAGCACCCTATTCGGGTTAAGGTGCTGCAGCTCCAACTCCCAGGCATGGAGGAGCCCACGCAGGAACCAATGCGTGGGGTATCCAAGCCCGCGCTCATAGAAAGCAAGGAAGGAGACGACCACGTCGGGCTGGGGTCACGGGACGACGATTCTCAGCTCCGGAGCCCTTCAGCCCGCCACCACCTTCGACGGGAGCAGCCCCCTCCTCGTGAATCCTCCAACAACTCCTCCCACATGGTGGATGGCCTCCAGTTCGACATTGCGCGATGGGGGCAACAAACGGATCTATAAGGTTCCCTTCCCTCTCCTTCTTTACCCTCCTCTCACCCGAAACTCACCACAGCGCGCAAGGAAGCTTGGCGAGAAAACGAAAGGGGAAGCGACAGTGATCGAGGAGGGGTGAAAGGATGGGCTAAAAAATCTCTGCCTCCTCCCTATTTAATAGGGAAGGGGGCATGGAGTCCTGGCGGATGGGACGCAACCGACGAGACGTGGCCTAGGCGATGGAACGTGGCCCAGGTGGGGCCCACCCACTACTGTGGTGAGGGCACGACCACGTGCAAACAACCCTCCGCCTTCCGAGGCAAGGGATCGGGAGGGGCCCACCATCAGAACCTCCATCAAGGAAAAGCCAACGGGCCACTTGGGTCGGTCGGACGACTCGGGCATCCGACGGGAGACAGGTAAAAACAGTGGAAAGCTAACATGCAGGACATGCCGACCCCGTCACGAACAACGGATCTAGAATCCACTTGGGCATGCCCACTAAGGGTCCCCTGAGCCTGTCGCTCGAACCGTCAAGATAAGCAACGTCAGCTTAACCCCTCCGGTCGCGGAGGCCGCAGATGGGGCGATGCCTAAAAATCCGACCGAGGTAACATTACTGACCCCCCATTTACTTTCTTAGCGAACAAGCACTCAATCATTCATCCAACTCATGCATGCATGCATTCATTCATGCATCATACCCTCATCCCAAACATGCAATCACTGCATTATAATTGCTTTGCGTCACATCACAAAGCAATAGCGGTTCATTTGAAATGAGTTGCGCCTGACCAGGGTTCGAAGGCCAGCCCATGAAGGGCTTGAGGCCGCCTCGCATCAAACAGAGCTAGGGGAGAAAATGCAGATGAAGCCCCAGCGGCCTTCGTCCGACCTGCTTAGAAGCGGACGAGGTCATCTCGACCTTCTCGTTCGATCCTGACCTCGAGCCATGCCCATAGAATCTCCATTGAGGGGAGGCCAGTGGGCCACGTGAGTCGGTCTCCGGAACAGCTTGGGCATCTGCCGAGAGGTGGGTTAAGAAGCAATGGAATGCCACATGAGGGCTATGCCAACCCCGTTATGAACGACGGACCTGGATTCCACTCGGACATGCCCGTTAGCAAGCTCACCGAGCGCGTCACTCGAGCCATTGAGGCAAGTGACGTTAGCTCAGCCCCTCCGATAGCGGAGACCATGGACGGGGTAACGCATAAAACTCGACCGATGTTGACCGAGCTCAACGGGGCTCAGGCCGCCAGATCCTGACTCGAGAATATGACCGAGGACACAGGTCACAATCAGAACGTGCACAGGCAAGCACCTTGACTCACAAAAGGGATCGCCTCACCCCAACTGTTGGAGGTATGCCCTAGAGGCAATCATAGAGATGATGATATTCCATTTGTATCCATGATTTGTATGTTGTGTTCATTGAATATCCATTGAAGGCTACTTGAATTGATTTGCAATTATGTGAATTGTATGTGAAACTCTTTACTTGTATGGTTATTCTAAAGTTGTCCCTAGTCGGAGTTCATGTGAGGACACACATGAATATTAGACTAGCACATGTATTAGTTGATGACTATGTTTCACAAGTCATGGACATGGAGATGTTGAACTAATAATGTGGACACATGTGGAGACATGTGCTAGGACTGACCCAACACGAGAAGTAGTTCTCTCTTTAAACAACATATACGCTTTGTCCTTAGACCTGAGATTGTCGCATGTATTCTAGATGTGGATCGACCTACTTAGGGGCTATCAAACGCTACGCCGTAACAGGGTAGTTATAAAGGTAGTTTTCGGGTTTGTCAAGAAGCATGCTATGAGACATGGTCAATCAAGATGGGATTTGCCCCTCTCTGATTGAGAGTGATATCTCTGGGCCCCTCGAGTGATCGGATCCGAAAATGCATGGCCATGCTACGTACGGTTAAGAGTTAACCTACAAAGGGATTCCGAATCACAGGATCGAGAAAGAGCGGTCGGCTTGAAGCTAGACCAAATATCGTGAGGCAAAGGGAATAGCATGTATATTATGTTGTGATGGTTCGTCTGATATGATCTTCGTGTGCGTATAGGAGTTGGCACGTTGTAACGACCGACCCCTAGGCCTTCCCAGTTAGTCTTGATCTCAGCCCTTAACCTTAGTCCACTGTCTGGCTTGACCGCACCTAAGTGCTCAGTTTTCCGCCGGTTCCGACCCCTGAGATCCGACCCCTTCCCGCTTCGCTCCTCTCCCGACCCCGGCGAGCTCAGCCACCGTCGGATTCTGCTGATCTTCCTCACCCGTCAGATCTATCCACAGGTGGACCCGTGAGATCTTTTCCAGATTCCCCCGCGACAGCCGCACTCGAGTTGCATGGCCGCCTCAGAGCCTTCCTGCCGCGTGGCTCGTCTTCTCCGACGCTGCCGCTCAGTTTTGTCTCTGGCAAGCAACAGAGTGGGTTCCCGCGCCCCCTTTCCCCAATAGCAGCGGAAGCCCTCTGCACCCCTTTCTGCAGAACCTCGTCTCCCGCGCCCATCATCACGCCACCAGATCTCGGCCCCAGAGCCCGATGTCGCCCGTCTTTTACGTCCCTTCAGCCACAGTTGCGCCGCCCGGTCGCCGCTACCCGACGATTCCTCCACCGCCAACCCCGACCGCAGCCGCGACAGTTCCTTTCCCCGCTTTGTCAGAAGCCGCCCGACAATCTGTTGTTCCGCGCTCTCCCCCACGCCCGCGTCCGCCTGTCTTCTCACCTGTGCGCCCTCGATTCTAGCGCCGTTAAACCGGTCGCTTCTATCACCTCTTCCGCACGACGACGCTCGCTTTCCGCCAAATCTCAACCACCAGTCTACCCGCCCCTACGCCGCCCTGACGGCAGAACACAATGATCGCTGGCGTCACCCCCGGAGTTCTGCAGCACCGCCCTGTTTGCTCAATCGCCGCCACGGCAGAGCACTCCATTGCTTCTCCCCGGCCTTCGCGCCGCTCCCCTTCTCTCTCTCTCCGCGCCGTTTCCTTTTCTCTGCTCCAGCAGCTATAAAAGGAATGCCCCCTTCGCCGGAGTTCCCTCCGCCTCGGTTGCCTTAGCCTTCTCTAGCTCCCTGCTCAAGCTCCTAGCGCCACCCACCCAGTTCTTGAGAAGTTCTTCTCCCAGTTCCCTCTCAGTTCCTCCAAGTCACCCAGCCGCTTGCTCCTCCGTGCTGCGTCCAAGCTCTCTTGTGACCCGCAAGAAGCAGCGCCGCCGCCGGAACTTGCCCATCGTAGCCCTTGCTCGAAGCTTTAGTCCCTCCGCCCAAGTTCGCTTCTTCCCGACCCCAAGCTTTCCTTTCAGGAAGAAGGTGAGTTGCTGACCCCAGTCCGCCTCGCCCGACCCCTCCTATCCGCCCGACCCCAGTTCCGTCTCGCCCGACCCTGTCTGTTCCACCGACCCTTGTCCGCCTCGCCCGAGGGCTTGGCTGTGATCTTTTCTTCAACTCGAGGGTGTATGTGTAAAACTTGGGAACCCTTCAGCGCTTGCGTCTAAGGACCCCTGGTTTCTCGCATCCTCTAGTTCAAGGATCAGACCACTAGTTCCTTCCTACCCTTACCTTGTGATCACCATCAGCTCTTGAGCCACCATCACCTCCTGCTCTTTGTCGCAAGTTTCTAGGCTCAGGCGAGCCAGTGTTGCTGTTGAACTAACCGTCTAAGCTAACCCTTGCATTGCATTCGTGTAGAGCTGCACCTCGCCGACGGTTTCTACGAGCTTCACCCGGCGTCAGAAGAAGAAGCTGTAGCCGAGCTCTGCCCTCCGAAGCCGAAGTCGCCCCCGAAGTCGAGCAGTTCCCGTCCTCCTTGCTTGAAGGCAAGCCCCGGTTGCATGAAAGGCCTATGTGTTTTACCAGACTTGCGCATGCCTTCTGTAACATGCTTGTGCATTTACGTATAGGAGTTGTGTGAAACCCTAGATGAGTAACATAGTTATCCTAGTGATCTGAACATTAGCTGTTGGACCGAGTAGCTGCATTGCTTAACTAGGAAAACGGTAAAAGCCGAGTGATTTCCTATCACTCGCGAGTTATAGGAGTTGCATGTTTACTCTCCTGTTACAACTATAAGGACGATGGACGGGGCAGGGTTTTTGGTAACTCTTTGGTGGTCGGATGGTCGCCCCGTCTGTCTATGAAATTTGCTAAGGCCCGACAGTGGTGGTGTTCGTGATCAAGTGTTTGAAAGTACTAGCCTCATACTTAGTATGGGATGAGGAAGCCTAGTACCTGATTGAACCTAGACGTGAGCGGTCGCCCCATTGTTCTTGGAACGGAGTTTCCCCTGCTGGTTGTCGCACGTGGTGGCAATGTGTGGTCACAGGACGGCAGAGGCCGGGTCTGTGGAACCTTGCACCAAAGGAAATGGGCCCGACACGGGTTAGGGGATTGATGGGGAAGGCCGACACAGGAAGCGACCTCCGGGTGCGCGGATGTCGTGAGGCTAGGTTCACCATGCATGGTTAAAGAACTCGAATCGATTCGTCTGCCTCTCACAGTTTGAGATTGCTTGATCGCTATGTCACCCTGAGTAAATGAGGAATCTGATAATGGCAATGTTTGGTGTTATATCTTCACATCTTGTTTGTCTCTATGGTTGCTTAGAATAGGTTGCACAACCTAGAATGGTAAATGAACATAGAACCGGAGCTAAAAACTGAAATAGGGTTACTTAGTGCTTTTGGCAAACAAACCCCTCAGCCAAACAGCTTGCATGTCTAGAAGGAGGAGTAGTCCTTACTCCTATCGGTTAAGTATTGTTGAGCTTAGTAGCTCAGCCTTGTTGTGGCTTCTGTTTTCAGGTGTAGTTGCTGCGTCTGACCCCTCTCTGGTTGGTGCTTGGCCGCCCCAGCTCCCGCCAGGCTGGACGGTCGAGTGGGATCCTTCCTCGGACGGCGAGGAGAGGACTCAGTGATGTTCTGGCTGGCCTCGCCCAGGACCTCCGACCCCAACGAAGTCTTCCGCTAGTTTTCTCTGCTGTTCTTAAAATCTTGTAAAAACTCTGATGATGGATTTTATGGCTGAACTATTGGGTAAAACTTGTTAACTTAGTGGACTTGTTGTATTCTCTGTAACCGCTCACCTTCGTGTGGGTTTGCTAGACTCGATCCTGTTTAAGTGGTTAAATCGGATGAAATCCGACGGCCCTTCGTGTTGGCTCTGTTTAGGCAGGAGTGTCGCATGTTAGGTGGCTTAACCTTGCTCAATCAAGCTAATTCGAGGTGGTTCCACCACAGCTGGTATCAGAGCCGTGTTTAGCATTTCAGAGAACCCAACGAGCCCTAAACATTTCTTTGGAAAGGATAAAAGTTGCAAGAAACTTTTGAAAATCTCGTACGATCGATAAGGATGACTTAGTGCGAGAGGCCCTAGGGGATTTGGATTAGGTTTAGAAGTACTAATGGGCCTCGGATCCAGAGGCCCGTCAGGAACCTCTATAAATAGAGGGGTGAGGGCGCCCTAGGGTTCACACCTTTTGGCGAAACACACCTGCCGCGCCTCTCACGCCCTCGCCTGTTGCAACTCGCGGATCTAGCAGTCCGGCTTGCGACGCTTCCTCCCTGCACGTGTGGATACCTTGGAGGTGTTGCGCCTGCAGCACTTGGACGAGCCGCCGACGAGCCAACGACGAGCCGCGGTACCGGAGGCAATCTTGCTGCACGTGGACGAGCTGCTGAGGAGCTGCTGGATGTGATCGATTACGTACGACTACGTTGATCGACTACGTACGACTACGTGATCGTCTTCACTGCATCGACGCATATCTACATCTTCCGCACCAGTAGTGCGTCGAGTGATAATCCCGTGATCCTTATACGGCAGTTCTTCCTGGTTATACGCGGTAGAATTTTTGATTTGCGCTAGTGTAGCCTACCTCGTATCCCAACAGTAGTATCAGAGCCGTAGCTGCTTAGTTTTGGATTCGGGATGTGTGCATATGGAGATATGCGAGTTTTCCGTTTGATCTATGTCCTGGTTTCGTGCCCTTGCTGCAATGGTAGTGTAACGACATACTCCTACCGGTCAGTTTCCGCCATCGGAGTTAAGTGATACACGTAAATCCAGTTGCAGTGAGCGAAGATCAATATGATTGGTCGAATCGAAATCCAGGGTCATACGCCAGGCGCATTAGATGTGCAATAGTAGATGGGATCTACTGCCGGGGTCGGGATTTTGCCGTATGCGTATACTTCGGTAAATCAGCCGTAACTTTTCGGTACGATCTCGGATCGGGGCGAATTTTATATGAAAATTGATCTACAGAAAAAGTTACACATGAAATTCAACGGCTTTGCCGTTTTTGGCGAAATTAGATTTCCCAAATTCGGCTTGGAAGATGGAGTTTCGGGCCTCCGAAGTTTGGAACGTTAGGACGCCTAACTCTGTTTTGCAGGATGTATGTATGTATCTTGTGATCAGTATGGCCCCCTTGTGTATGTGATGCATGTGTGTAACTCATTCGTGACCTGCGTGTCGCGCGTACGGCAACACGGCAGGAGCCATATGTGTTGTCACTTTATTGTATTTAATGGTCTGCGTACCAATCTGTGATGATCCAAGCAACTATGTAATCTTCATTACTAGATTCTTTACTAGCTATTAGGCGTAATAGCATGCTCTAGTTCTTAGAGGACTTATCACCAGGAGGATGGCGCACATGGAACATGGAGATGGAGATCACCATGGTGAACAGGTTCTATGGAGATGGAGATCACCATATGAAAACGGGTCATACTGTGTCACAACTGTGTGAATGCTATTCTGTTTATGTTTTACTTTCTGCATGCTGTGATGTTAGAAGTAGAACGATCCCTCACAAAGTTTAAGTTAGTATGCCCTCCCAACTAAAACTTGCACCGTCCCATGTCTTGTACAATTAGTGGTGGGTCTATGAAATTAGGGTGACACTAGTTTTCCTTGACTAGACGGGTTTGTATCGGACACTTACACGCATAAGGGTTGGTTTGCTTAACAAGGTTATCTTAACGGTTAAGGACCTTGGGGCATAAAGGTTGGGCGCCGAGACATCGAGATGTCACCCAACAACAGGAGTCATATGTGATATGATTAGCAAAAGTTGCTTACCGATCTACCTCGTTTGCTAGCGGTGATGCTAAAGCTCACTAGTAGACTTGTTAGTTGTGGATCCTGAATCACTAAGTTTCAATAGAGGGATATTGATTTTTGTGGGAGTAGATTCTGTTAAAATAGTTTAATGTAATTTGCTCTATCATGGATACGTTTGTCTTAGTGTATTTTGCATTACTTCTGTTGTAGATTAAATGGCACCTAGCAACACCACCACATCGTTTGCTTTGCGTTCGGTCCTTGAGAAGGACAAGTTGAATGGAACAAACTACTCGGATTGGATCCGTAACCTGAGAATTGTTCTCAGGGCCGATAAAAAGGAAGATGTTCTAGACACCCCACTACCACCAGTACCTGCTGATGATGCATCTGCTGCCGTTAAGGCTGCTTACAAGAAGGCATTTGATGCTAATCTTGAGGTAAGCTGCCTTATGCTTGCTTGCATGGAACCCGAGCTGCAGATGCAGTTCGAAACAAATCATGAGGCACACGATATGATCGTGGCGCTCAAGGACATGTTCCAGACACAGGCTAGGACCGAAAGGTTCAATGTGTCCAAAGTCTTTCTGGAGTGCAAGTTAGCAGAAGGCGCAGCAGTAGGACCACATGTAATCAAGATGGTTGGTTACACTCAGCGATTGGAGAAGCTGGGCTTCCCAATGGGCAAAGAGTTGGCCACTGACTTCATTCTTTCATCTCTTCCGCCTAGCTATGGGAACTTCATCTCGAACTACCATATGCATGGGACGGAGAAGGGTCTGAATGAACTGTGTGGTATGCTCAAGACAGCAGAGGTAGACATTAAGAAAAGCGCTAGTACCAGCCATGTGATGGCTGTACAGAACAAGCCTACCTTCAAGAAGAAGGGCAATTCTCGGAAGAAGAAGGGTAAGGCTGGAGTGTCCAAGCCAAACCCAGCGCCCAAGGCTAAAGCTGGACCTGCTCCAGATAAAGAGTGCTTTTACTGTCATGAACTTGGTCACTGGAAGAGAAACTGCAAGCAGTACCTAGCTTCCTTGAAGAATGGCGGAAGTAAGAGTACTTCTACCTCAGGTACGCTTGTTGTTAATGTTATAGACAACATATTTCTCGCTGATACAATTATTAATTCTTGGGTATTTGATACCGGATCGGTTGCTCATATTTGCAATTCGATGCAGGGAATGATAAGAAGTAGAAGCGTTGAAAGAGGAGAAGTTGATTTCCGCGTGGGCAATAATGCAAGAGTTGCTGCGTTGACCGTCGGGACGATGCAACTCCACCTCCCGTCAGGATTTATTATGGAGTTGAATAATTGTTATTTTGTTCCTAGTTTAAGTCGAAACATTTTGTCTCCTTCATGCTTGATGAAGGATGGTTATTCATTTGCGAGTGAAAACAATGGTTGTGTGATCTCTAAGAATAATATGTTTATGGCTTTTGCACCCATTGTGAATGGATTATTTGTTTTAAATCTTGATGGTTCACCTGTCTGTAATGTAAGTGCTAAAAGGCCTCGGCCTAATGATTTGAGTCCTACCTACTTGTGGCATCGTCGTTTGGGTCATATAAGTGAAAAGCGCATGAAGAAGCTCCATTCTGATGGACTTCTAACTTCGTTTGATTTTGAATCATACGAGACATGTGAGGCTTGCTTGCTAGGCAAGATGACCAAGACGCCTTTCACAGGATTTCCTGAGAGAGCAGTAGACTTGTTGGAACTCGTACATAGTGATGTATGCGGACCAATGAGCACGACGGCTAGAGGAGGATTCCAATACTTCATAACCTTCACTGATGATTTTAGTAGATATGGCTATGTCTACTTGATGAGGCACAAGTCTGAAACCTTTGAAAAGTTCAAGGAATTTCAGAATGAAGTTGAAAATCAGCGTGGCAAGAAAATTAAGGCCTTACGATCTGATCGTGGAGGCGAGTATTTGAGCCACGAGTTTAGCAATCATCTAAAGAGTTGCGGAATTGTTCCACAACTTACGCCGCCTGGAACACCTCAGAGAAACGGTGTATCCGAGCGACGTAATCGAACTTTGTTAGACATGGTTCGATCAATGATGAGCCAGTCGGACCTACCGTTGTCATTTTGGGGATACGCTCTAGAAACAGCAGCTTTCACACTTAATAGGGTACCATCTAAATCCGTAGTTAAGACACCATATGAGATATGGACTGAAAAGGTTCCTAGTTTGTCTTTTCTAAAGATTTGGGGATGTGAAGTGTTTGTCAAGCGACTTCAGTCGGACAAGATCACACCCAAGTCGGATAAATGCATTTTCGTGGGATATCCAAAGTAAACTTTGGGATATTATTTCTACAACTGATCAGAAGGCAAAGTGTTTGTCGCTCGGAACGGGGTTTTCCTAGAGAAAGAGTTTCTCAAAGGAGAAAAGAGTGGAAAGGCAGTGCATCTTGAAGAAGTTCAAGATGAGCCGATCGGGCAAGAATCAATGAGTGATGCTAACGTAGCAGAACAAGTTGAGATACCCATGGCAAGAGAAGCACCGCCACAACCACGAAGGTCGGCAAGGCTCCGCGAAATGCGGGAAATATTATTGTTGGACAATGATGAGCCTGCGACATATGCAGAAGCAATGATGGACCCAGACTCCGAAAAATGGCAGAGTGCCATGCAATCCGAAATAGAGTCCATGGGAGACAATCAAGTTTGGAACTTGGTTGACCCGCCTGATGGTGTTAAAGCCATAGAGTGCAAGTGGATCTATAAGAAGAAAAAGGACATGGATGGAAATGTTCACATCTATAAAGCACGACTTGTCACAAAAGGTTTTCGACAAGTTCAAGGAGTTGACTACGATGAGACCTTCTCGCCCGTAGTGATGCTTAAGTCCATTCGGATTATTCTAGCTATAGCTGCATATTTCGATTATGAGATATGGCAGATGGATATCAAGATAGCTTTCCTGAATGGAAACCTAGCTGAGGACGTGTATATGATACAGCCCGAGGGTTTTGTCGATCCGAAAAATGCTGGAAAGGTATGCAAGCTTCAGAGATCCATTTATGGATTGAAGCAAGCATCTAGGAGTTGGAACATTCGTTTTGATGAAGTGGTCAAAGGGTTTGACTTCACCAAGAACGAAGAAGAGTCTTGTGTTTACAAGAAGGTTAGTGGGAGCTCTGTAGTATTTCTAATCTTATATGTGGATGACATATTACTGATTGGAAATAACATTCCTATGCTTGAGTCCGTAAAGACTTCACTGAAAAATAGTTTTTCGATGAAGGACTTAGGGGAAGCGGCATATATTCTGGGCATTAAGATCTATAGAGATAGATCGAGAAGGCTTATAGGTTTAAGCCAAGATACTTACATTGACAAAGTGTTGAAGCGGTTCAGCATGGAAAAGGCAAAGAAAGGGTTCTTGCCTATGTCACATGGCATACATCTCAGCAAGACTCAGTGTCCTTCGACTGCTGATGAGCGGGATCGCATGAGTAGAGTGCCATATGCCTCGGCTATTGGATCTATCATGTATGCAATGATAAGTACTCGCCCAGATGTTTATATGCGCTAAGTATGACAAGCAGACACCAATCTGATCCAGGTGAGAGTCACTGGACAGCGGTGAAAAACATTCTTAAGTACTTGAGAAGGACTAAGATATGTTCCTCGTCTATGGAGGTGAGGAGGAGCTCGTTGTAACAGGTTACACCGATGCTAGTTTCCAAACCGACAGAGATGATTCAAAGTCACAATCAGGATTTGTGTTCACACTGAATGGTGGTGCTGTAGTTGGAAGAGTTCCAAGCAGGAGACGGTGGCCGATTCTACGACAGAAGCCGAGTACATCGCGGCTTCGGAAGCCGCGAAGGAAGGTGTTTGGATAAGTAATTTCCTCATTGAGCTTGGTGTGTTCCCGAATGCGTCCAGCCCATTGAATCTCTACTGTGATAATAATGGGGCAATTGCGCAAGCAAAGGAGCCAAGGAACCACCAGAAGAACAAACACGTAATGCGGCGATTTCATCTCATTCGAGACTTCGTTAACCAGGGTGAGATCAAGATATGCAAAATACACACAGATCTGAACATTTCTGATCCGTTGACAAAACCACTCCCGCAGGCTAAGCATGATGCGCATGTAAGAGCTATGGGTATTAGGTACCTTCTAGATTGACTCTAGTGCAAGTGGGAGACTGTTGGAGGTATGCCCTAGAGGCAATCATAGAGATGATGATATTCCATTTGTATCCATGATTTGTATGTTGTGTTCATTGAATATCCATTGAAGGCTACTTGAATTGATTTGCAATTATGTGAATTGTATGTGAAACTCTTTACTTGTATGGTTATTCTAAAGTTGTCCCTAGTCGGAGTTCATGTGAGGACACACATGAATATTAGACTAGCACATGTATTAGTTGATGACTATGTTTCACAAGTCATGGACATGGAGATGTTGAACTAATAATGTGGACACATGTGGAGACATGTGCTAGGACTGACCCAACACGAGAAGTAGTTCTCTCTTTAAACAACATATACGCTTTGTCCTTAGACCTGAGATTGTCGCATGTATTCTAGATGTGGATCGACCTACTTAGGGGCTATCAAACGCTACGCCGTAACAGGGTAGTTATAAAGGTAGTTTTCGGGTTTGTCAAGAAGCATGCTATGAGACATGGTCAATCAAGATGGGATTTGCCCCTCTCTGATTGAGAGTGATATCTCTGGGCCCCTCGAGTGATCGGATCCGAAAATGCATGGCCATGCTACGTACGGTTAAGAG
>NC_028456.1:681420-738939 GCF_000263155.2 Setaria italica | reverse complement strand
CCTGATTGACCTAGACGTGAGCGGTCGCCCCATTGTTCTTGGAACGGAGTTTCCCCTGCTGGTTGTCGCACGTGGTGGCAATGTGTGGTCACAGGACGGCAGAGGCCGGGTCTGTGGAACCTTGCACCAAAGGAAATGGGCCCGACACGGGTTAGGGGATTGATGGGGAAGGCCGACACAGGAAGCGACCTCCGGGTGCGCGGATGTCGTGAGGCTAGGTTCACCATGCATGGTTAAAGAACTCGAATCGATTCGTCTGCCTCTCACAGTTTGAGATTGCTTGATCGCTATGTCACCCTGAGTAAATGAGGAATCTGATAATGGCAATGTTTGGTGTTATATCTTCACATCTTGTTTGTCTCTATGGTTGCTTAGAATAGGTTGCACAACCTAGAATGGTAAATGAACATAGAACCGGAGCTAAAAACTGAAATAGGGTTACTTAGTGCTTTTGGCAAACAAACCCCTCAGCCAAACAGCTTGCATGTCTAGAAGGAGGAGTAGTCCTTACTCCTATCGGTTAAGTATTGTTGAGCTTAGTAGCTCAGCCTTGTTGTGGCTTCTGTTTTCAGGTGTAGTTGCTGCGTCTGACCCCTCTCTGGTTGGTGCTTGGCCGCCCCAGCTCCCGCCAGGCTGGACGGTCGAGTGGGATCCTTCCTCGGACGGCGAGGAGAGGACTCAGTGATGTTCTGGCTGGCCTCGCCCAGGACCTCCGACCCCAACGAAGTCTTCCGCTAGTTTTCTCTGCTGTTCTTAAAATCTTGTAAAAACTCTGATGATGGATTTTATGGCTGAACTATTGGGTAAAACTTGTTAACTTAGTGGACTTGTTGTATTCTCTGTAACCGCTCACCTTCGTGTGGGTTTGCTAGACTCGATCCTGTTTAAGTGGTTAAATCGGATGAAATCCGACGGCCCTTCGTGTTGGCTCTGTTTAGGCAGGAGTGTCGCATGTTAGGTGGCTTAACCTTGCTCAATCAAGCTAATTCGAGGTGGTTCCACCACAGCTGGTATCAGAGCCGTGTTTAGCATTTCAGAGAACCCAACGAGCCCTAAACATTTCTTTGGAAAGGATAAAAGTTGCAAGAAACTTTTGAAAATCTCGTACGATCGATAAGGATGACTTAGTGCGAGAGGCCCTAGGGGATTTTGGGGTTGTTTCAGGTGACTAATAAGTACTTGGTTATGTTGCTAACCCTTCCAGCACTTCGCCACGTCTATCATACGTGTGCCGAGTTCCGCATCGCGAGTATGCGAGGGTTGATAGGGAGCTCCATTCAAAGGACCCTATCTTCGCGGTTGCTTTCGCCCACGTCTATTACACGTGCGCAGGTTCCGTATGTGTTCCATACGAAGGTTGGTACGGTTCGATTCCAACGAACCTATCAGCACGGTTGTTTCGCCACGTTTGTCATACGTGTGCCGATTCCGCATCACGAGTATGCGAAGGGTTATATGGTTCCATTCAAGGGAGCCTATTTCCACGGTTGAGTGCTGTCCATGCAGCCTTAAACGCATGGGTGTCGTTCCTATAGTGAGCGGTAATGTTTGGGAACGCTTTCGTGGGTGCTGGCACGGAAGGTTCGTGTGTGGTGTTTTCTGCAGGTTGCTAACCGCGCTCGTTGAGAGACGTTGCTAGAACCGACTAGCTATTATAGGGAGAGACGTATTGTTGCCTTGTCACCGGCACTGACCGCGTAAGACCCCAAGGTTCGGGCAGTTGTTCTTGGTTAAGAGTACGGTAGGTCGTGCATGCGTCATACCTAAAATCTGTAATGTTTCCGTTCTCAACAGCAACCCTGTTCGAAGGAGTTCTTTTGGATCTAAGGATTTCTAGTTTCTCTTGGTTGCTCTCGGTGAAACCGTCTGCTTTTCTATCCGACCCCTGATCCTTGGATCTATCTCACGTGGTTCCGGTTTTCTTGGTTCCAGATGGCTGTTCCCGGACATGTTGTTTTTGGAGCGGACGGTGCCTTCCAGTCAACGTGCCTGCATTTCGAGGGGTTTCCCGCGATTCTGTGGGATACGCTGAAGTGGTTTGGGTATCAGTCCCCGCCCTTGTATGCCGGACGGTTATATATGGAACAGGGCATTCAGACGTGCCAGGTGCAAGCGTTGGTACCACCTCCCCTTGCATGGCCCGACTGGCCCTCTCTTGGCATAATAGCCTATGGTCTTTCTCCGGAAGATACATGGGAATCCGCCGCCCTTCAGTTGCTCACCCAGTTCTGTCAGTTGCACCTCGTGGAGATCACGTTAGACCCGATTGGTCTCTTCCCCGTCAGGAACCGGCTGGACCCGGCCTGGCTTGACCGCGTCGGAAACATCGAGGTGTTGGCCACCACCTGCGCCATGGTCACCATCTCCACCAACATCCGGTGCATGGCCTCCCTCTACAGGTTGATAGAGCTTCAGGGAAGAGCCATGACCCTCTTCGCCTGTACGGCTGCAGATACCCACGGTTACCTCCAGGCAGCAAGAAGAGACATGGTAGGCCAAACCTACCAGCTGATCCAGCGTGGTATCCAGATCCACGATATGCAAGATCGGATCTCTGAGCTAGAAGGAGAAGTCGCCGACCTCGTGGACGGCATGATAGAGCTCTCGGAGGAAAAGATGGAGGTGGAAATGGAGCTAGCAGTCGCCAATGCCCACCTGGAGGAGCACCAAGCCGAGCTCGAGGATATGCATGCCCTCAACATGCAGCTCGAAGCACAGGAGGACCCTGAGGAAGATGAGGGAGCGTCCAGCATGGACATAGAAGAAGATGGCGCCCCTTCTCCAACTCATAGTGTCCATTGGTAGCTTAAGGGTTCTCAGGGAACCTTCTTTCTTTTTGTTGTACTCCTCGGCAGCCTAGATTTTGGAAAAGCTGTAATAGGTTAAGCCTTGAGTTGAGTACTCCCTGTGTTGCCACATCGTTGTGTATAAAGTAACCCCGGTGCATAGCCTTCTCATCTTTGTATGGTGTGAATGCTAGGGTTGAGTAAGTTGCGCCGCAACCCTATGCTGTTTTCGGGGAGCCTGTTCAGTTGGCCGACCCTAGTTTGCGAGCCAGAGTGCGCCGACCTTTGCGACAGTCTCCGCCTCGTCCGACCCTTTTTAGGTACGGACCGTGTCCGACCCCTTGGTTTGAGTGGATCAGATCCTAGGAAATCTGTCTGTGGCATCTGTTGCCTGAAGTGGAGTACCAGGTCAAATAGAGGTTACCTATGCTGAGAATGGGAAGAATGTGTTTCCTCTATGAGGACGTGTGATGCACCATTGGCAAGAGCCGCATTAAGGGATTTAAGTCATACGTTCCATTTGTTGGAAGTACACCTAAGGTTATGAGATTAATGGGGCGTTGACTCTTGCAGATGGCGCACCGCACCAGGTCTAGTTCGGGACCCAGTGGTAGTGATCAGCGACAGGATCTTCCCCCGCCCCCGCCCCCATCACCATTGGAGGCAATCCTGGCAACTCAAACCGAGCTGCTAAGGCATCTGGTGCAGGGACAACAGCAACAGCCACAGGGTGGAAGAGCGCAGCAGCAGCCGCATATCGCGCGGTATGAGGACTTTCTGGGGACACAGCCCCCGCTGTTCCAAAAGACACAAGAATCGCTCGATGCTGATGCATGGGTTCGTACAATCGAATCCAAGTTCGAGCTCCTCACCACTCCCTGCCCCGATCACAACAAGGCGCGGTTTGCAGCTCAGCAGCTGCGTGGCTCCGCACGGCTTTGGTGGGACCACTACCATGCCATGCTGCCTGCTGGCCACGTGGTCAGTTAGAACGAGTTCAAGACGGCGTTCAAGGTGCATCACATTCCCGAAGGTCTCCTGGAGCGCAAGCTCAACGAGTTTCTTGCCCTCACCCAAGGAACTCGGGATGTGCTGCATTACGCCCAAACGTTCAATGACCTATGCCGTTATGCTGGCTATCATGCGGACACCGATGAGAAGAAGCGGGACAGATTCCGCCGAGGACTGAGCTTGGAGCTCAGGGAAAGGCTGAATCCCATCAGGGTGGACACCTACAACGAGTTGGTCAACCTGGCCATCTCTTAGGAGGACTGCATGCAAGCTCTCAAGGCCGACCAGAAGAGGAAGGCCTCTGTGTCATTTCCGAGTCCGCCGACTCGAAGGTTCCGGATGGTCCCTCCGCAAGCCCCTGGCCGACCCCAGCAGTCAGGGAAATGGATCGCCCGACCCCCGCCGGCAACAACGCCTCATTTTCCAGGCTTCCAACCGCAAGTGCCCCGGCCGACCCTGCCAACGCCACCTCGCCCGGCAGCCAGTAATCGATATTTTACCTGCGGCAATGAAGGACATTTTGCAAAGGACTGCCCCAGGAACAAGAATCAACAGCAAGGTCAGAACCCCATGGCAGCCAGAGGAAGGAGGCCCAAGGTACAAGTCCGACAAGGCCGACTCAACTACACCAGCTTGACCAAACTTCCCGAAGGTGCGTCAGTAATGACGGGTACTTTCCTTGTTTTGAATCAAGCTGTTGTTGTGTTGTTTGATTCGGGAGCCTCTCATAGTTTTATTGGGAATAAGGCAAGGGAAAGATGTGGGCTAAGTGTCGGTCACACTAAGGAACCCTATGTGATCGCCACTCCTGGAGGAAGGATAACGTCGGATCAGGTCGTTATTCTTGTGCCTCTCCAGCTAGGCCCCACCCTCTTCAAGGAAAACCTTATCATCCTTGACCTAGAAGGCATAGATGTCATCCTTGGTATGGACTGGATGGCCCGACATCATGTTGTTCTAGATACATCAGCCCGATCTCTTTACATCAGCTCACCCTCTCATGGCAGTTATACCCTATCTTTGACCCATCCTGAGTCTTCGACTCCTTGTGCTTACCCTCTCTTGGGAGCCCGTCTAGAAGACCTCCCTGTTGTCTGTGAGTACCCTGATGTGTTTCCAAAAGATTTGCCGGGTATGCCACCTGATAGAGAAGTGGAGTTTTCCATAGAGTTGATTCCTGGCACAGCCCCGATATCTAAGAGACCCTATCGGATGCCACCCGCTGAGTTAGCCGTGTTGAAGACCCAGTTGCATGATCTGTTGGAAAAAGGTTTCATTCGACCCAGTACCTCATCTTGGGGTTGCCCCGCCCTATTTGTGAAGAAGAAAGACGGCAGTTTACGGATGTGTGTGGATTACCGACCCCTCAATGCGGTAACAGTCAAGAACAAGTACCCACTGCCACGCATTGATGTCTTGTTCGACCAGTTAGCCGGAGCAAAAGTGTTCTCCAAGATCGATCTTCGTTCTGGTTATCACCAAATCAAGATTCGACCTTGCGACATACCCAAGACAGCTTTCTCTACCAGATACGGACTGTACGAGTACCTAGTCATGTCCTTTGGACTCACCAATGCACCCGCTTATTTCATGTACCTTATGAACTCGGTGTTTATGCCCGAGCTGGACAAGTTTGTAGTGGTGTTCATTGATGATATCCTAGTGTACTCGAAGAATGAGGAAGAGCATGCCAACCATCTTCATATAGTTCTCCAACGGTTGAGAGATCACCAGCTTTATGCAAAGTTCTCCAAGTGTGAGTTTTGGTTAGATAGTGTCAAGTTTCTAGGACACACTATCTCCAAGGACGGTATTGCCGTGGACCCCAGCAAGGTACAAGAAGTCATGGAATGGAAGTCTCCTACCTCAGTACACCAGATCAGGAGTTTCCTTGGACTTGCAGGTTACTATCGGCGTTTCATACCGGATTTCTCCAAGATAGCTAAGCCGATGACCGAGTTGCTGAAGAAAGAGGTCAAATTTGTGTGGGACACCAAGTGTGAAGAGGCCTTCAAGACCCTGAAGCACTTGCTGACCACCGCCCCAGTTTTGGCTCAACCCGACCCCTTTAGGCCGTATGACGTATACTGTGACGCCTCTGGTACTGGACTCGGATGTGTTCTTATGCAAGACAGCCGAGTCATTGCCTATGCCTCACGTGCGTTACGACCTCATGAGCTAAGCTACCCGACACATGACCTTGAGTTGGCAGCAGTGATACATGCCTTGAAGATATGGAGGTACTACCTAATGGGAGCTCACTGCAACATATACACCGACCACAAGAGCCTCAAGTACATCTTCACTCAAGCCGACCTCAACATGCGTCAAAGAAGATGGCTGGAGTTGATAAAGGATTATGAATTGGAAGTGCACTATCATCCTGGCAAGGCCAATGTGGTAGCCGATGCCCTCAGCCACAAACCCCATTGCAACTGCTTGTTGTCAATAGCCTTCACCGAGACTCTGTGTCACGAGATGGGAAAACTAAGTCTGGAGATTATTCCTCATGGAACCCTGGGTCACCTCATCCTTGACTCAGTTTTGGAGGACCAAATTCGGTCAGTACAAGTTAAGGATGAAGAGATAAAACGGATCATCAGTAAGATCTCAGTAAAGGATGAGGGATATAAGCAATTCCGTCAGGACAAAACGGGAGGTGTGTACTGTGGAAACCGACTAGTAGTGCCCGCCGACCCCGAGTTAAGAAAGCAAATCCTAGATGAAGCTCACCTTTCCAAGTTCTCAATCCATCCTGGCAGCAATAAGATGTACCACGATCTCCGTCAGACCTTTTGGTGGAGTGGAATGAAACCAGAGATAGCTCGTTATGTTTCAGAATGTGACACCTGTCAACGTGTCAAGGCCAGTCATTTGAAGGTAGCAGGAACCTTGCAGCCGCTACCTATTCCCTCTTGGAAGTGGGAAGACATTAGCATGGACTTCATAGTTGGATTACCCCTTACAACTCAATGGTGTGATTCCATATGGGTTATAGTGGACCGTCTGACCAAGACAGCACATTTCCTTCCTGTTCGTACCACCTACACTGTCAGGCAATATGCAGAGTTGTACCTCGACCGTATAGTTTCCCTACATGGTGTACCCAAGACCATCGTCTCTGATCGAGGAGTTCAGTTTGTGGCGCGTTTTTGGGAGCAACTACAAGCATCTATGGACACCAAGCTCATCCGAAGCTCAACGTATCATCCTCAAACCGATGGCCAAACCGAGAGAGTCAACCAGATTCTTGAAGATATGCTAACAGCCTGTGTTATCCACTACGATAAAAGCTGGGACAAGTGTCTGCCCTTAGCAGAGTTCTCCTACAATAACAGCTATCAGGCCAGTTTGAAAATGGCACCGTTTGAGGCCCTGTACGGCCGGAGATGCAGGACACCCTTGAGCTGGTCCCAACCCGGAGAAAGACAGGTCTATGGCCCTGACTTAGTGGCAGAAGCCGAAGAGCAAGTGAAGGTAATTCAAGCAAATCTCAAGGCTGCCCAATCTAGACAAAAGAGTTACTCCGACCAGCGGAGAAGACCCCTGCAGTTCGACCTTGGTGATCATGTGTATCTTCGAGTTTCCCCGACCAAAGGAGTGCAACGTTTTGGAATAAAAGGCAAGTTAGCTCCCCGCTATGTTGGCCCTTATGAGATTGTGGAGATATGTGGACCCGTTGCTTACCGGATCCAACTCCCAGAGCAACTATAAGCCATACATGATGTTTTTCATGTGCCTCAACTGAAGAAGTGTGTCCGAGTTCCAACAGAGATCTTAGAGCAAGAACAGCTTCAAGTAGAACCCGACCTGACCTACGCCGAGTACCCAGATCGAGTTCTTGACCAGAAGGAAAGGCACACCCGACGCCAAGTGGTAAAGATGTACAAGATCCTTTGGAGAAACCACACCGAAGATGAAGCAACATGGGAAACGGACGAATATCTGAACAAGCAGTTCCCAGGTTTTCTGTCCCATCAAGGAGGTAAGAACAGCACACCCCCTTTTTGACCTTTGAATCTCGGGACGAGAATCTTTTAAGAGGGGCAGGCTGTAACGACCGACCCCTAGGCCTTCCAAGTTAGTCTTGATCTCAGCCCTTAACCTTAGTCCGCTGTCTGGCTTGACCGCACCTAAGTGCTCAGTTTTCCGCCGGTTCCGACCCCTGAGATCCGACCCCTTCCCGCTTCGCTCCTCTCCCGACCCCGGCGAGCTCAGCCACCGTCGGATTCTGCTGATCTTCCTCACCCGTCAGATCTATCCACAGGTGGACCCGTGAGATCTTTTTCAGATTCCCCCGCGACAGCCGCACTCGAGTTGCATGGCCGCCTCAGAGCCTTCCTGCCGCGTGGCTCGTCTTCTCCGACGCTGCCGCTCAGTTTTGTCTCTGGCAAGCAACAGAGTGGGTTCCCGCGCCCCCTTTCCCCAATAGCAGCGGAAGCCCTCTGCACCCCTTTCTGCAGAACCTCGTCTCCCGCGCCCATCATCACGTCACCAGATCTCGGCCCCAGAGCCCGATGTCGCCCGTCTTTTACGTCCCTTCAGCCACAGTTGCGCCGCCCGGTCGCCGCTACCCGACGATTCCTCCACCGCCAACCCCGACCGCAGCCGCGACAGTTCCTTTCCCCGCTCTGTCAGAAGCCGCCCGACAATCTGTTGTTCCGCGCTCTCCCCCGCGCCCGCGTCCGCCTGTCTTCTCACCTGTGCGCCCTCGATTCTAGCACCGTTAAACCGGTCGCTTCTATCACCTCTTCCGCACGACGACGCCCGCTTTCCGCACAAACTCAACCACCAGTCTACCCGCCCCTATGCCGCCCTGACGGCAGAACACAATGATCGCTGGCGTCACCCCCGGAGTTCTGCAGCACCGCCCTGTTTGCTCAATCGCCGCCACGGCAGAGCACTACATTGCTTCTCCCCGGCCTTCGCGCCGCTCCCCTTCTCTCTCTCTCCACGCCTTCCTACCCTTACCTTGTGATCACCATCAGCTCTCGCGCCACCATCACCTCCTGCTCTTTGTCGCAAGTTTCTAGGCTCAGGCGAGCCAGTGTTGCTGTTGAACTAACCGTCTAAGCTAACCCTTGCATTGCATTCGTGTAGAGCTGCACCTCGCCGACGGTTTCTACGAGCTTCACCCGGCGTTAGAAGAAGAAGCTGTAGCCGAGCTCCTGCCCTCCGAAGCCGAAGTCGCCCCCGAAGTCGAGCAGTTCCCGTCCTCCTTGCTTGAAGGCAAGCCCCGGTTGCATGAAAGGCCTATGTGTTTTACCAGACTTGCGCATGCCTTCTGTAACATGCTTGTGCATTTACGTATAGGAGTTGTGTGAAACCCTAGATGAGTAACATAGTTATCCTAGTGATCTGAACATTAGCTGTTGGACCGAGTAGCTGCATTGCTTAACTAGGAAAACGGTAAAAGCCGAGTGATTTCCTGTCACTCGCGAGTTATAGGAGTTGCATGTTTACTCTCCTGTTACATATAAGGACGATGGACGGGGCAGGGTTTTTGGTAACTCTTTGGTGGTCGGATGGTCGCCCCGTCTGTCTATGAAATTTGCTAAGGCCCGACAGTGGTGGTGTTCGTGATCAAGTGTTTGAAAGTACTAGCCTCATACTTAGTATGGGATGAGGAAGCCTAGTACCTGATTGAACCTAGACGTGAGCGGTCGCCCCATTGTTCTTGGAACGGAGTTTCCCCTGCTGGTTGTCGCACGTGGTGGCAATGTGTGGTCACAGGACGGCAGAGGCCGGGTCTGTGGAACCTTGCACCAAAGGAAATGGGCCCGACACGGGTTAGGGGATTGATGGGGAAGGCCGACACAGGAAGCGACCTCCGGGTGCGCGGATGTCGTGAGGCTAGGTTCACCATGCATGGTTAAAGAACTCGAATCGATTCGTCTGCCTCTCACAGTTTGAGATTGCTTGATCGCTATGTCACCCTGAGTAAATGAGGAATCTGATAATGGCAATGTTTGGTGTTATATCTTCACATCTTGTTTGTCTCTATGGTTGCTTAGAATAGGTTGCACAACCTAGAATGGTAAATGAACATAGAACCGGAGCTAAAAACTGAAATAGGGTTACTTAGTGCTTTTGGCAAACAAACCCCTCAGCCAAACAGCTTGCATGTCTAGAAGGAGGAGTAGTCCTTACTCCTATCGGTTAAGTATTGTTGAGCTTAGTAGCTCAGCCTTGTTGTGGCTTCTGTTTTCAGGTGTAGTTGCTGCGTCTGACCCCTCTCTGGTTGGTGCTTGGCCGCCCCAGCTCCCGCCAGGCTGGACGGTCGAGTGGGATCCTTCCTCGGACGGCGAGGAGAGGACTCAGTGATGTTCTGGCTGGCCTCGCCCAGGACCTCCGACCCCAACGAAGTCTTCCGCTAGTTTTCTCTGCTGTTCTTAAAATCTTGTAAAAACTCTGATGATGGATTTTATGGCTGAACTATTGGGTAAAACTTGTTAACTTAGTGGACTTGTTGTATTCTCTGTAACCGCTCACCTTCGTGTGGGTTTGCTAGACTCGATCCTGTTTAAGTGGTTAAATCGGATGAAATCCGACGGCCCTTCGTGTTGGCTCGGTTTAGGCAGGAGTGTCGCATGTTAGGCGGCTTAACCTTGCTCAATCAAGCTAATTCGAGGTGGTTCCGCCACACACGTCTTGCTAGAGGCCGCTACCGACTATTGGGCCGAGTAGGAGTACTCGGGCCATGTCTATACGTATCCGAACCCATAGGGTCACACACTTAAGGGGCTGGAAGCCCAATTCGGATCAGATCCGAGTTGGATTAGGTTTAGAAGTACTAATGGGCCTCGGATCCAGAGGCCCGTCAGGAACCTCTATAAATAGAGGGGTGAGGGCGCCCTAGGGTTCACACCTTTTGGCGAAACACACCTGCCGCGCCTCTCACGCCCTCGCCTGTTGCAACTCGCGGATCTAGCAGTCCGGCTTGCGACGCTTCCTCCCTGCACGTGTGGATACCTTGGAGGTGTTGCGCCTGCAGCACTTGGACGAGCCGCCGACGAGCCGCCGACGAGCCAACGACGAGCCGCGGTACCGGAGGCGATCTTGCTGCACGTGGACGAGCTGCTGGACGTGATCGACTACGTACGACTACGTGATCGTCTTCACTGCATCGACGCATATCTACATCTTCCGCACTAGTAGTGCGTCGAGTGGTAATCCTATGATCCTTATACGGCAGTTGTTCCTGGTTATATGTGGTAGAATTTTTGATTTGCGCTAGTGTAGCCTACCTCGTATCCCAACAGTGGTATCAGAGCCGTAGCTGCTTAGTTTTGGATTCGGGATGTGTGCATATGGAGATATGCGAGTTTTCCGTTTGATCTATGTCCTGGTTTCGTGCCCTTGCTGCAATGGTAGTGTAACGACATACTCCTACCGGTCGGTTTCCGCCATCAGAGTTAAGTGATACACGTAAATCCAGTTACAGTGAGCGAAGATCAATATGATTGGTCGAATCGAAATCCAGGGTCATACGCCAGGCGCATTAGATGTGCAATAGTAGATGGGATCTACTGCCGGGGTCGGGATTTTCCCGTATGCGTATGCTTCGGTAAATCAGTCGTAACTTTTCGGTACGATCTCGGATCGGGGCGAATTTTATATGAAAATTGATCTACAGAAAAAGTTACACATGAAATTCAACGGCTTTGCCGTTTTTGGCGAAATTAGATTTCCCAAATTCGGCTTGGAAGATGGAGTTTCGGGCCTCCGAAGTTTGGAACGTTAGGACGCCTAACTCTGTTTTGCAGGATGTATGTATGTATCTTGTGATCAGAATGGCCCCCTTGTGTATGTGATGCATGTGTGTAACTCATTCGTGACCTGCGTGTCGCGCCTACGGCAACACGGCAGGAGCCATATGTGTTGTCACTTTATTGTATTTAATGGTCTGCGTACCAATCTGTGATGATCCAAGCAACTATGTAATCTTCATTACTAGATTCTTTACTAGTTATTAGGCGTAATAGCATGCTCTAGTTCTTAGAGGACTCATCACCAGGAGGATGGCGCACATGGAACATGGAGATGGAGATCACCATGGTGAACAGGTTCTATGGAGATGGAGATCACCATATGAAAACGGGCCATACTGTGTCACAACTGTGTGAATGCTATTCTGTTTATGTTTTACTTTCTGCATGCTGTGATGTTAGAAGTAGAACGATCCCTCACAAAGTTTAAGTTAGTATGCCCTCCCAACTAAAACTTGCACCGTCCCATGTCTTGTACAATTAGTGGTGGGTCTATGAAATTAGGGTGCCACTAGTTTTCCTTGACTAGACGGGTTTGTGTCGGACACTTACACGCATAAGGGTTGGTTTGCTTAACAAGGTTATCGTAACGGTTAAGGACCTTGGGGCATAAAGGTTGGGCGCCGAGACATCGAGATGTCACCCAACAACAGGAGTCATATGTGATATGATTAGCAAAAGTTGCTTACCGATCTACCTCATTTGCTAGCGGTGATGCTAAAGCTCACTAGTAGACTTGTTAGTTGTGGATCCTGAATCACTAAGTTTCAATAGAGGGATATTGATTTTTGTGGGAGTAGATTCTGTTAAAATAGTTTAATGTAATTTGCTCTATCATGGATACGTTTGTCTTAGTGTATTTTGCATTACTTCTGTTGTAGATTAAATGGCACCTAGCAACACCACCACATCGTTTGCTTTGCGTTCGGTCCTTGAGAAGGACAAGTTGAATGGAACAAACTACTCGGATTGGATCCGTAACCTGAGAATTGTTCTCAGGGCCGATAAAAAGGAAGATGTTCTAGACACCCTACTACCACCAGTACCTGCTAATGATGCATCTGCTGCCGTTAAGGCTGCTTAAGAGAAGGCATTTGATGCTAATCTTGAGGTAAGCTGCCTTATGCTTGCTTGCATGGAACCCGAGCTGCAGATGCAGTTCAAAACAAATCATGAAGCACACGATATGATCGTGGCGCTCAAGGACATGTTCCAGACACAGGCTAGGACCGAAAGGTTCAATATGTCCAAAGTCTTTCTGGAGTGCAAGTTAGCAGAAGGCGCAGCAGTAGGACCACATGTAATCAAGATGGTTGGTTACACTCAGCGATTGGAGAAGCTGGGCTTCCCAATGGGCAAAGAGTTGGTCACTGACTTCATTCTTTCATCTCTTCCGCCTAGCTATGGGAACTTCATCTCGAACTACCATATGCATGGGACGGAGAAGGGTCTGAATGAACTGTGTGGTATGCTCAAGACAGCAGAGGTAGACATTAAGAAAAGCGCTAGTACCAGCCATGTGATGGCTGTACAGAACAAGCCTACCTTCAAGAAGAAGGGCAATTCTCGGAAGAAGAAGGGTAAGGCTGGAGTGTCCAAGCCAAACCCAGCGCCCAAGGCTAAAGCTGGACCTGCTCCAGATAAAGAGTGCTTTTACTGTCATGAACTTGGTCACTGGAAGAGAAACTGCAAGCAGTACCTAGCTTCCTTGAAGAATGGCGGAAGTAAGAGTACTTCTACCTCAGGTACGCTTGTTGTTAATGTTATAGACAACATATTTCTCGCTGATACAATTATTAATTCTTGGGTATTTGATACCGGATCGGTTGCTCATATTTGCAATTCGATGCAGGGAATGATAAGAAGTAGAAGCGTTGAAAGAGGAGAAGTTGATTTCCGCGTGGGCAATAATGCAAGAGTTGCTGCGTTGACCGTCGGGACGATGCAACTCCACCTCCCGTCAGGATTTATTATGGAGTTGAATAATTGTTATTTTGTTCCTAGTTTAAGTCGAAACATTTTGTCTCCTTCATGCTTGATGAAGGATGGTTATTCATTTGCGAGTGAAAACAATGGTTGTGTGATCTCTAAGAATAATATGTTTATGGCTTTTGCACCCATTGTGAATGGATTATTTGTTTTAAATCTTGATGGTTCACCTGTCTGTAATGTAAGTGCTAAAAGGCCTCGGCCTAATGATTTGAGTCCTACCTACTTGTGGCATTGTCGTTTGGGTCATATAAGTGAAAAGCGCATGAAGAAGCTCCATTCTGATGGACTTCTAACTTCGTTTGATTTTGAATCATACGAGACATGTGAGGCTTGCTTGCTAGGCAAGATGACCAAGACGCCTTTCACAGGATTTCCTGAGAGAGCAGTAGACTTGTTGGAACTCGTACATAGTGATGTATGCGGACCAATGAGCACGACGGCTAGAGGAGGATTCCAATACTTCATAACCTTCACTGATGATTTTAGTAGATATGGCTATGTCTACTTGATGAGGCACAAGTCTGAAACCTTTGAAAAGTTCAAGGAATTTCAGAATGAAGTTGAAAATCAGCGTGGCAAGAAAATTAAGGCCTTACGATCTGATCGTGGAGGCGAGTATTTGAGCCACGAGTTTAGCAATCATCTAAAGAGTTGCGGAATTGTTCCACAACTTACGCCGCCTGGAACACCTCAGAGAAACGGTGTATCCGAGCGACGTAATCGAACTTTGTTAGACATGGTTCGATCAATGATGAGCCAGTCGGACCTACCGTTGTCATTTTGGGGATACGCTCTAGAAACAGCAGCTTTCACACTTAATAGGGTACCATCTAAATCCGTAGTTAAGACACCATATGAGATATGGACTGCAAAGGTTCCTAGTTTGTCTTTTCTAAAGATTTGGGGATGTGAAGTGTTTGTCAAGCGACTTCAGTCGGACAAGATCACACCCAAGTCGGATAAATGCATTTTCGTGGGATATCCAAAGGAAACTTTGGGATATTATTTCTACAACTGATCAGAAGGCAAAGTGTTTGTCGCTCGGAACGGGGTTTTCCTAGAGAAAGAGTTTCTCAAAGGAGAAAAGAGTGGAAAGGCAGTGCATCTTGAAGAAGTTCAAGATGAGCCGATCGGGCAAGAATCAATGAGTGATGCTAACGTAGCAGAACAAGTTGAGATACCCATGGCAAGAGAAGCACCGCCACAACCACGAAGGTCGGCAAGGCTCCGCGAAATGCGGGAAATATTATTGTTGGACAATGATGAGCCTGCGACATATGCAGAAGCAATGATGGACCCAGACTCCGAAAAATGGCAGAGTGCCATGCAATCCGAAATAGAGTCCATGGGAGACAATCAAGTTTGGAACTTGGTTGACCCGCCTGATGGTGTTAAAGCCATAGAGTGCAAGTGGATCTATAAGAAGAAAAAGGACATGGATGGAAATGTTCACATCTATAAAGCACGACTTGTCGCAAAAGGTTTTCGACAAGTTCAAGGAGTTGACTACGACGAGACCTTCTCGCCCGTAGTGATGCTTAAGTCCATTCGGATTATTCTAGCTATAGCTGCATATTTCGATTATGAGATATGGCAGATGGATATCAAGACAGCTTTCCTGAATGGAAACCTAGCTGAGGACGTGTATATGATATAGCCCGAGGGTTTTGTCGATCCGAAAAATGCTGGAAAGGTATGCAAGCTTCAGAGATCCATTTATGGATTGAAGCAAGCATCTAGGAGTTGGAACATTCGTTTTGATGAAGTGGTCAAAGGGTTTGACTTCACCAAGAACGAAGAAGAGTCTTGTGTTTACAAGAAGGTTAGTGGGAGCTCTGTAGTATTTCTAATCTTATATGTGGATGACATATTACTGATTGGAAATAACATTCCTATGCTTGAGTCCGTAAAGACTTCACTGAAAAATAGTTTTTCGATGAAGGACTTAGGGGAAGCGGCATATATTCTGGGCATTAAGATCTATAGAGATAGATCGAGAAGGCTTATAGGTTTAAGCCAAGATACTTACATTGACAAAGTGTTGAAGCGGTTCAGCATGGAAAAGGCAAAGAAAGGGTTCTTGCCTATGTCACATGGCATACATCTCAGCAAGACTCAGTGTCCTTCGACTGCTGATGAGCGGGATCGCATGAGTAGAGTGCCATATGCCTCGGCTATTGGATCTATCATGTATGCAATGATAAGTACTCGCCCAGATGTTTTATATGCGCTAAGTATGACAAGCAGACACCAATCTGATCCAGGTGAGAGTCACTGGACAGCGGTGAAAAACATTCTTAAGTACTTGAGAAGGACTAAAGATATGTTCCTCGTCTATGGAGGTGAGGAGGAGCTCGTTGTAACAGGTTACACCGATGCTAGTTTCCAAACCGACAGAGATGATTCAAAGTCACAATCAGGATTTGTGTTCACACTGAATGGTGGTGCTGTAGTTGGAAGAGTTCCAAGCAGGAGACGGTGGCCGATTCTACGACAGAAGCCGAGTACATCGCGGCTTCGGAAGCCGCGAAGGAAGGTGTTTGGATAAGTAATTTCCTCATTGAGCTTGGTGTGTTCCCGAATGCGTCCAGCCCATTGAATCTCTACTGTGATAATAATGGGGCAATTGCGCAAGCAAAGGAGCCAAGGAACCACCAGAAGAACAAACACGTAATGCGGCGATTTCATCTCATTCGAGACTTCGTTAACCAGGGTGAGATCAAGATATGCAAAATACACACAGATCTGAACATTTCTGATCCGTTGACAAAACCACTCCCGCAGGCTAAGCATGATGCGCATGTAAGAGCTATGGGTATTAGGTACCTTCTAGATTGACTCTAGTGCAAGTGGGAGACTGTTGGAGGTATGCCCTAGAGGCAATCATAGAGATGATGATATTCCATTTGTATCCATGATTTGTATGTTGTGTTCATTGAATATCCATTAAAGGCTACTTGAATTGATTTGCAATTATGTGAATTGTATGTGAAACTCTTTACTTGTATGGTTATTCTAAAGTTGTCCCTAGTCGGAGTTCATGTGAGGACACACATGAATATTATATTAGCACATGTATTAGTTGATGACTATGTTTCACAAGTCATGGACATGGAGATGTTGAACTAATAATGTGGCCACATGTGGAGACATGTGCTAGGACTGACCCAACACGAGAAGTAGTTCTCTCTTTAAACAACATATACGCTTTGTCCTTAGACCTGAGATTGTCGCATGTATTCTAGATGTGGATCGACCTACTTAGGGGCTATCAAACGCTACGCCGTAACAGGGTAGTTATAAAGGTAGTTTTCGGGTTTGTCAAGAAGCATGCTGTGAGACATGGTCAATCAAGATGGGATTTGCCCCTCTCTGATTGAGAGTGATATCTCTGGGCCCCTCGAGTGATCGGATCCGAAAATGCATGGCCATGCTACGTACGGTTAAGAGTTAACCTATAAAGGGATTCCGAATCACAGGATCGAGAAAGAGCGGTCGGCTTGAAGCTAGACCAAATATCGTGAGGCAAAGGGAATAGCATGTATATTATGTTGTGATGGTTCGTCTGATATGATCTTCGTGTGCGTATAGGAGTTGGCACGTCTTGCTAGAGGCCGCTACCGACTATTGGGCCGAGTAGGAGTACTCGGGCCATGTCTATACGTATCCGAACCCATAGGGTCACACACTTAAGGGGCTGGAAGCCCAATTCGGATCAGATCCGAGTTGGATTAGGTTTAGAAGTACTAATGGGCCTCAGATCCAGAGGCCCGTCAGGATCCTCTATAAATAGAGGGGTGAGGGCGCCCTAGGGTTCACACCTTTTGGCAAAACACACCTACCGCGCCTCTCACGCCCTCGCCTGTTGCAACTCGCGGATCTAGCAGTCCGGCTTGCGACGCTTCCTCCCTGCACGTGTGGATACCTTGGAGGTGTTGCGCCTGCAGCACTTGTGTTGGAGGTATGCCCTAGAGGCAATCATAGAGATGATGATATTCCATTTGTATCCATGATTTGTATATTGTGTTCATTGAATATCCATTAAAGGCTACTTGAATTGATTTGCAATTATGTGAATTGTATGTGAAACTCTTTACTTGTATGGTTATTCTAAAGTTGTCCCTAGTCGGAGTTCATGTGAGGACACACATGAATATTAGACTAGCACATGTATTAGTTGATGACTATGTTTCACAAGTCATGGACATGGAGATGTTGAACTAATAATGTGGACACATGTGGAGACATGTGTTAGGACTGACCCAACACGAGAAGTAGTTCTCTCTTTAAACAACATATACGCTTTGTCCTTAGACCTGAGATTGTCGCATGTATTCTAGATGTGGATCGACCTACTTAGGGGCTATCAAACGCTACGCCGTAACAGGGTAGTTATAAAGATAGCTTTCGGGTTTGTCAAGAAGCATGCTATGAGACATGGTCAATCAAGATGGGATTTGCCCCTCTCTGATTGAGAGTGATATCTCTGGGCCCCTCGAGTGATCGGATCCGAAAATGCATGGCCATGCTACGTACGGTTAAGAGTTAACCTACAAAGGGATTCCGAATCACAGAATCGAGAAAGAGCGGTCGGCTTGAAGCTAGACCAAATATCGTGAGGCAAAGGGAATAGCATGTATATTATGTTGTGATGGTTCGTCTGATATGATCTTCGTATGCGTATAGGAGTTGGCACGTCTTGCTAGAGGCCGCTACCGACTATTGGGCCGAGTAGGAGTACTCGGGCCATGTCTATACGTATCCGAACCCATAGGGTCACACACTTAAGGGGCTGGAAGCCCAATTCGGATCTGATCCGAGTTGGATTAGGTTTAGGAGTACTAATGGGCCTCGGATCCAGAGGCCCATCAGGAACCTCTATAAATAGAGGGGTGGGGGCGCCCTAGGGTTTACACCTTTTGGCGAAACACACCTGCCGCGCTTCCCACGCCCTCGCCTGTTGCAACTCGCGGATCTAGCAATCCGGCTTGCGACGCTTCCTCCCTGCACGTGTGGATACCTTGGAGGTGTTGCGCCTGCAGCACTTGGACGAGCCATCGACGAGCTGCCGACGAGCCACGACGAGCCGACGACGAGCCGCAGCACCGGAGGCGATCTTGCTGCACGTGGACGAGCTGCTGAGGAGCTGCTGGACGTGATCGACTACGTACGACTACGTGATCGTCTTCACTGCACCGATGCATATCTACATCTTCCGCACCAGTAGTGCGTCGAGTGGTAATCCCGTGATCCTTATACGGCAGTTCTTCCTGGTTATACGCGGTAGAAATTTTGATTTGTGCTAGTGTAGCCTACCTCGTATCCCAACAACTTGGACGAGCCGCCGACGAGCCAACGACGAGCCGCGGTACCGGAGGCGATCTTGCTGCACGTGGACGAGCTGCTGAGGAGCTGCTGGACGTGATCGACTACGTACGACTACGTTGATTGACTACGTACAACTACGTGATCGTCTTCACTGCATTGACGCATATCTACATCTTCCGCACCAGTAGTGCGTCGAGTGGTAATCCCGTGATCCTTATACGGCAGTTCTTCCTGGTTATACGCGGTAGAATTTTTGATTTGCGCTAGTGTAGCCTACCTCGTATCCCAACACCAACCGTCAGGGATACAGAAGTCTGTGGCCCCAGGAAAGAGTACCAAAGTGCTCAGCCTCCGACTAACTCTCCAGTCAGCCGCAGGCGCGGGGGCTATACCCACCGGGTGTGCTCGTGCGCACATGGCGGAGGGCGGACTACCAACAGATCCCTTCCTCGGGAGAGAGGTGCCAATGACCACTCAACTCGCGTATGACTAAAAGGGTACCAAAGTACTCAGCTTCCGACCGACTCCCCAGTAAGCCGCAGGCTCGGGGGCTAGACCCACCATGTCCGCTCGCGCAAACCCGGAGGAAAATGGAATACCAACAAGTTCCCCCTTGGGAGCTGGGCACCCATGCCAACTCGGCGCGCCTCTACGGCCCACACCAGTCTTTTCCTCGGGAGCTAGGTGTCTGAATCTATCTGATGCGCCTCTGCAGCCTATGCCAGTCATCCCCTCGGGGGTTAGGACGCCTGACCCTTCTCGGCTACCCTACGCAATGCGGTAGACAAAGGAGAAAAATGCCAAGAGTCCCAACAACAATCTGCCTCTATGGCGCGATGGGCACGGGAATCACATATCGAATACAAGCTTTCATTGAGCTAAAAACATAAGCCAAAGGCTTTACAATATTACGCAAAGCGTGCGAATACAGGAGCCCAAAGGCTTTAACAATATCACGCAAAAGCGTGTGCATACAACCCAGGGGCTACTCTATGCCTCGGGACCGAAAGAAAAAAAAGATCACATGCAATGCAATAAAGTTGTGCTCAGAACCTCTCGTCCTTGCCGATTCTTCTTCGATCTCCTCCCCCTGAGGGACGGAGCGGCGCCTAGGACCGAGAGGTGCCACGGGCCGAAAAAGATAAAAGAACTCAGGCACCACAGGCGAACTGCACCCAAAGTTCTCTCCTCCCTCTGTGGAGACCTGGGAAAACTCGCTCGGGGCCACACATCAAAGAAGCTGGAGTACGAGTGCGGCATTCCAAGTCGGACGCTGGGTATTCCGACGACGACGTGCAATCTTCAGCGGCCCGACCAGGAGAGAGGGTATGGAAATCCATGCTTCCCCTTCCTCCCTTGGCAGCGCCCTCATCCTTCCATCCAGCCTCAGGGCAAGTGGAATCCAGGATGCATGATGCCCCCTCCTTACGAGGGATCTTCTCGCATTGTGGCCCCCGGACATGCCCAAAGAGTCTCTGGAGGGAAGGATCAATGGGCGGATGGTTACCATCCAGGAACGGTTATAATACGCGTCCGTGAACGTGCCATAAAGATGCCTGGCAATGAGGCGACGGTTCAGCAACCGTGCAATAAAAGCACCTGTAATCGAGGTGAAGGTATAGGGGCACAAGGCGACGGTACGGTGCCCGCGTGAAGCCTATCCTTATCATCTGGGATACGGGGCCAAGTCCTCGCACTTAGCCCGTCCTTCTCACAACGAGACAAAAAGAAAGAACACCCTCGTGTGTTCCCTTTGGCGAAGCAGCAACCTGCCAACCAACAGCCCCTTCACGGCTTCTGCAAAGTCCCAAAGGGGCTCGGGGGCTCCTGACAGGTCCATGGACCCAGGGTCCCATTAGGACCGCTTTCCCGCAGTATTTAGCCCAACAAGGGGTATGGTGGCAACGTGCGCCTGGGCCGGCCCAGCAACGCAATGCAGGCCGAGACCAAGATCCAGCCACCGACCGGCTCCTCCGACCAGGAGGGCTGGTCAGCACCTGAACAGAAGGGCCCAGTCGGGGGTGGGACCATAGTCCGATCCCGACCGAGTGCCCTCGACCGGGATGCTCCGTACCAGCCACACCGCTCCCCCCGACCGGTTTGGTCGGGGCCGACTTGGACAATCAACCGGGGATGCCCGCTCGGTGTGGGCTTAGGGAGCAGGTAGGACGGATAACGAGGAAGCATCCAGGTCAACTACCGTACGAGGAACCGTACCGCACCACGCCCTGCGCATGCCCCACACAGTGCCGCCATAAACCTACCCACTACAACGGAGTGGCCTAACGAGGAGAATAGGGACCAAGGACAATAGCCATACCGTACTCGACGATGTGGGCCTCGACAAGACTAGGCAACACCCGCACGCTCTCTCTCTCTCTGACTTGTAAGGCCCCCCTGTGCTATAAAAGGGGACGGACCCTCCCTGTCTGAACAACTTACGTGACCTTATGCTCACACACCTTACTCTCTACGCACTTTCGAACACTTAGCGCACGTCTGAGCTCCTGTCACTCTCCTCCACTTGGGTAGAGCACGGCCAGAACTTAGGCACCCCCTCTTACCCCTCTCGTTTGTACCTCCACTGCAAACTTTGAGCACCTGAGCTCAGGAATAAAGTCGACCGACCGACCTCGACTGGACGTAGGGCACGTTGCCCAAACCAGTATACATCCTATGTCATTGTGTGCTAGGCCATATCCTATCTAACGCACGACAAAACTACAAATATTTACTTGTCGGCCAATTTATGCACCGACAATATTGGACAAGCATATCCATCAATACTTATGGTCATTCAGTCCCAAAGATGGATCAATATCCATTTAGACTCTCAGATGGTAAACTTAGTGCCAACAAAAGCACTCATGTATTATACCAAATGCAATAGGCCTGATACTGCATTTGTAAATACATTACTATGGTGCAAATTAGTGTAACTCCAACAACACCATACTGGTGGGAGTCCAAAAACAAATATCTACATATATCTAAATGGTATTAAAAGATCTTGATTAATTTCAAGACATGATAAAGTGGGATATCAAGATATTGGCTTACTAATCCCCATATTGCCAGATCATAGACTGATATTGATAATAAAGTTTTCATGTGAGTCATCAAAATAGACCCTAATGGTAACTTTTATCTATCATTCTGAAGCATCACATGTATATGTGTAACTTCGATGAATGATAAAATGTGATTCCATATAATCACTAATATTATCCATAAATGATAATGCAACTTGTATTGCTTGGATTAAATAAGGTTACATACTAGCAATATCATATTGCTCAAAAATGTTTTATCCTCATTTTTACAAAGTAAGGGAATAAACATCTTGCAAAATATGATCACTAATATACTTATCCACCACTACATCGTAGAATGGTGTTCATGGTAAATAATGAGTAACAACTTAAATTTTGCAAGGCTCAGGGGGAGACTCCCTAAGTACTCTTTTTCCTATATGAGTTTTTTCTCACAAAAGTTTCTCATAAAAGGTTTTAATAAGGCAATATCAATACAAGAATATAAGTCATATCACCTATTTTTCCCACCGGGATTTTTAAAGGTGGTATTCAAGACATATTATGTCATATCTTCTATTTTCTCTACAAGAGTTTTTAGGGAGATATAAAAGATATACAATTCCTTCTCATATTTTCCCATTAGGTTTTAGGGAAGGTGATTCGAATATGATCCTCGGATCATAATATTATTGATTTCCAAACCTACTTATAAGTTTTTCCTTTTCAAGGTTTTTCTCATATGAGTTTGCAATGAGACAATAATCTAAAATATGCCATATCGTTTTCTCCTTATATTTTCCACTGGGTTTTAAAGTAGTTTTAATGGCATATAGACATACAAGTTGGTTTCTCCTCAATATTTTTTCCATAGGAATTTTTGGAGGAGTTTTTCCCATATAATAAGATGATTGAACAAGGATTACAGTGAAGCTTACAAGCAATTGACCAAGGGGAGTGTTGTGAAACACATAATTAGTGATCAATTATTATAATTATTGAATTAATTAGTTAATTAATGGATAATTACCAAGTAAGGAACTGCCACCCCAAGGGGTGCCCCTTCGTGAATAGTCATCTTGAAGGGCCTACTTCTTATCTGTTGGTAGAATATAAATATGTACAGACTCCCTCTACCAATACAACCCCATTCCATTACATCATTCCATTTTTTCACTTTCTAACACTTTTACCGGATCAAAAAGGAATATTCCGCCAGAACTTGTAGTAGATGAAATATTGTATTTGCTATATTTTTTTCTTACCGAGTTAGCCAATTAGGACTCGATTGATTGCAGTACTAGCAATTAGGTCCTTCTGGTGCTGCGATTGCCTTTTTCCCGAAGAAGCCGTTCTCACTCGGCAATAACTAGGAGTTACAGCGGTTTAGGTGATCATTTTTTTCATTTGAAAAAATATAGCTGCTAAAAAATGTTGCCACAACGTTAACATCTACTCCGTCCTCCTTTTAAGGCGCCCATACAACCTAAGATCCAAACCTTTCATTCTTGAAAGCATCTCTTTATACTGTATTACAACAATTGATTACTGTAAAGTATGCCACAAAATAGCTTAATCAACAATGAACAATTGTTTCCCCGATGCACCTAACCTTTAGTAGCTTAGAAGACAGAGTCGTGCATTTCTTAATGCGGTACTGATGATCATCTATTTATGCACCTACTGCCCTGTTCAATTATAGTATTATTACTATAATAATACTATAATAGTATTATTACTATAATTATAGTAGCTTAGAAGACAGAGCCTTGCATTCATTAGCTGGACCTGTTCAATTCATGGAGAGCTGCTGGATATCCCTTGCTTATTCTTAGGGACTAAACTTGCTTATTCTTAGGGACTAAACTTTAGTCCATTTTAGTCCCTAAAGCTCCAAACACCCTTACTTATTGGGACTAAACGTTAGTCCCTAAGGATAAACAAATAAGCCACCAAGAGGTTGCTTATGGAGGCTAAAGTGCACCTGGACACCCCCTGCCCGCATTAATTGTCTGTCCGTTACCCTCTCTCCCTCCCGCACCCACCCGTCCCCATCCGTTGCCTCCATTTCCTTTCCCCGCCGCCGCTGCACCCTTCTTTCCCCGCAGCTACGGTCCGGCGCCGTCCTCTTTCCCCGGCTCCATCTCCCCTCTGCTCCCTCCCTCTTCTTCTTTCTTGCTAGTGCTGCAGACCGCGGTGGCGGCGGCAAGCGCGGCCAGGAGTGGGAACGGCGGAGGTGCGCGACGAGGCGAGCATGGCTAGGCACGGGCAGCGCGGGGGCGCGTAGTGCGGCGGCGGGCGCAAAAGGGTGGGCAGGACGCGGCGTAGGTGGGCCAGCAGTGGCGCGATGGTGTGGTGGTGGAGCGCGTGGCCGGGTGACGGGCGACGAGCGAGGAGCAGCGAGGCAGGGCACGGTGGCGTCAGGGCCAGGCGACGCGGTGGCCCGAGGCGTGGGGTGCAGGAAGCAGGGTGCGGTGCAGGAGGGGACAGGGGACGAGCGGAAGAAGAAAGGAACAGGGAAAAGGATGCGGTGATGTTCGGGAGGAAGGAGGAGCAGCTCGAAGGAGGGAAAAGGGCAGGGGCAGCATTGATTAGGGTAGTGAGGTTATTGTTCAAATTATTTATTGCTCTTCAGTCCCTACAATAAAACAGGGAAGTAACTTTAGTCCTCGAAAAATAAGCAAGTTTAGTACTTAATAATAAGTAAGGTGGCCCTAATTGCACGCCCTTTTCCTATTCCACCGTTATAGTATTACACCACGCCCTTTTCTTTTCTTCTTCTCTCTCCCAACTCAAGCTGAAGCCGAACGGTGGATCCGATCGAGCAGGAAGGTGGCCATGTCCCTACGCACCATCAGCGCGATGCATGCCTCGGCGGTCGTCAAGGTGGCCCGTGACAAGTTGGTGACCGCCCTGGGAGATGCTGCGGTCACGATGCCGGAGGATCTGAGGCGCCACCTGGAGGAGTTGAAGGGGAAGATGGAGACCATGGTGCAGGTGCTGGGGGACGCGGAGAGGCGTTCCGTAGAGGAGGAGGAGGAAGAGGTGCGGGAGTGGCTGATGCGTCTCGAGGACGCCGCCTACGGCATCTGGGACATGGTCGACGAGATCCAAGCCAACAATAAGGGGGCACCGGTATGTGACTGCCAGTAGATCTAGCTGCCTACTATCCCCTGATTTGCCACCACGCATTAGAGAAGCGCGGGTTTAAGCAGAAATCCAGATCTAGCTACTTATTCATACTGTCACATACTTGTGCTGACCGGAATTCGTTCGCCGATTTTCTAGGTGACAGCGGTGCGCTGCCCCTGCCTCCCAACTGCAACGGCACGAAAAGGGTGGACCACGGCCAGCACGATGGATAAGGCGAAGGAAAACATCGAAGAATTGTTAGAGCAACACCTTCAGATTTTCGCATTTAGGAGGGATGAGCAATCTGTTGATGATGCTCATACAGGAACAGAATGTTTTGTTGATGAAGAAGAATGCATCGTGGGAAGGGAAGGAGAAAAACAGGAGATAATGGCTGACATCTTATCTGCAGCGAGGGACAGCAGCAGAGGGCTCTTCGTTCTGGCTATCTGCGGTGTTGCAGGGCTAGGCAAGACAACTATTGCAAAAATGGTTTTCAGTGATACCACCATAATCAGAGATTACGCTCGGGCCTGGGTCTATGTAGGACAGGAATTTGACTTGAAGAAAATAGGTAATTGCATCCTTTCTCAACTGTCCAATAAAGGCGAGCATCAGGACTCAAGTGATGTGGAGTTGATAATGAAGCGCCTTGATGTGTTACTTGGTGGTGGTAAAAAGGTACTCATTGTTCTGGACGACCTATGGGACAAGGTGTGCTCTGCCTTGGATGGGTTAAAGCGTATGCTGGGTGCAGGGAAGAATGACAGTAAGGTGATTGTCATGGTAACCACGCGTACAATAAGCTATGGTTGGGATTATATGTACGAAACTTCCCCCCTAAGTGTTACCGAGTCAATGGAACTGATATATCGGAAATGTGGCTTTGCATCTAGAACTGAGGAGGCTCGAAGGGAGCTTCAGGAGATACTACACAAGATTGCTATCAAGTGCATGGGTCTTCCTTCAGCAATTCACGTAATTGGGTACACGCTGCGGTCCAAGACTCGTGAAGAAATCATATCGGTGCTCAACAGTAATATCTGGAAGGACACATATGGCATCTGCTTTGTTTCATTATGTTTGCTGAGCTATCAATGCATGCCACCGAATCTTAGATTATGCTTTGCTTACTGTGCAATCTTTCCACGAGGCCACAGTATACTTAAAGACGACCTGGTTCACCACTGGACTGCTCTCCAGCTTATCGAACCATCGGATAGGCTCTCTACCAGGCAGGTGGCTGACAAGTATATTGGGATGCTTTTGGGCATGTCATTCCTTCAACATTCAGTACTGCCGCCTTCGGTGAGTTCCTTCAATCACCATATTTAGTACTTCTCGGCCTCCTCTTCCTGCTGCTTTTCCTTTCCTTTTTCCGGAAACATGACAACTCTAAACACACACCCTTTTTAGTCAAGCAATTAATTAACACTATGTGTGCAGAATTATCATGTTGTAGTAAGCACGGATGTGCTGGTGCATATATCCATATTACATGATACACAGCAACTACTCTACAGAGTTAGAAAAGCGTGTACACAAAGGAAACCGGTAGCCTTGATTCAGGAAGGCTTAATCCAATTCTTTCTGGCACATGGACGCAAACATGCAATCACAGATGCATATGTCCACATGTACACCCACATATGTGTGTTGAGTTAGAGGTCAACCCTCGTGTACCATAGCCACATGATTCACACCTGAATGCACCCAAGTGTTGAGCATTCGAGATGTCTTAAGCTCAAATTTGGGTGCATAGAATCCTCTACTACCAAGATCCGGATCCGGACCAAATAGAGATATATTGTGCCTTTGTGTCTTTACTTCCTTGATCTGAGTGAGTTTTCTTGTCTATTGATGCTATTGCCATCTAAAGTCCAGTTTGGATCAGCTAGAGCTAAGGATTAGCTAGGTGGAGACAATTGTTAGCTGGCTGGCTGAGTGTTGTTAGATGAGGATTAGCTGAGATTGTCTGGATAAGCTAAAGCTAAAATTAGATGGATAGCTCTAGCTGGATGGATCCAAACAGACCCTAAGAAACTAGTCTAAAGACACATGACCATGCTTCTAAACCCAAATCCTCATCTTTGTAATACAATTAATAAGGAAAACAAACCTATCTACAACTAGTGATGCCCTCAACACCATGATCACTTGTTTTACCTCAATAGATTCTTATATCCCATCTATCTGAAGAGGCCAAAAAATATAAATAGCTAGTACTGGCTGATTTATGGCAAAATCTATACAGTATGTAATAAGAATACCCGTTTCATAATAGACATTTACACAAACAATCAGAGACACTAATGCAGCTTGTACCTTTCATGCAGGACGATAGCAGTGCAGTGTACTTCACATTGAACTATTTAATATATGACATTGCACGCTGGGCTTCATGGGGAAAATTGATTATTTTGGATGGTGAAACCTGTTACCGACATTTCATGCAGAAAAACGGCTATCGATATGCACGGCTCACCAATTCTGACGTCAGTCAACAGAATTTATCTGGTATATTGTCAGCCCTTTTTCATGGATGTAGCAATAAGCAGTTCAGTGATGATTCGTTCTCATCTGCCAAATACCTGTGTGTCTTGGATTTAAGAGACTGCTGGCTACAGAAACTACCAGATTCTATTTGTCAGTTAAGGCAGCTTAGGTATCTTAACTTGTCAGGATCCTCTGAGCTTGTAAATCTACCAGATTCATTTGGCAATCTATTAAATTTAGGGCATATTGATCTATCAGGCTGCTCTCAGCTTTTAGAACTGCCAGCTTCATTTTCCAATCTCACAAATGTCATGCATATCGATCTATCAGGCTGCTCTGGACTCTCAGAACTGCCGGCTTCATTTGGCAATCTCACAAATGCCATGCATATTGATCTATCAGGCTGCTCAGGGCTCTTAGAACTGCCGGCTTCATTTGGCAATCTCACAAATGCCATGCATATTGATCTATCAGGCTGCTCGGGGCTTTTAGAACTGCCGGCTTCATTTGGCAATCTCACAAATGCGGTGCACATTGATCTATCAGGCTGCATTGGGCTGAAAACCCTGCCGCCCGAATCATTTGGGGTTCTTAAAAAGTTGGAACATCTTGATCTATCTTCTTGCTCTTGCCTTGAAGGGATCCCTAGTGTTGTGGATGGCCTTACCAATCTCCAGCATCTCAACTTGTCACACCCTTGCTGTTATCTTTCTCAACACAGGTTCCATCTGAAAGCACTAAAATATTTCTGGGTGGAGCTCATCAACCTCCGATATTTGAACTTATCCATGTGCCTGAATCCTATATTTTGCTATCTTCCAGAAAAGGAGAGGATTGAATACATTGAAAGTATCAGTTGCCTACATAATCTGGAGCATTTGGACCTCTCTCATAACATATTTCTTTTTGATATACCTGAAAGTCTAGGTCTGCTCAGTCAACTACAAACACTGAATCTGTCGGGCTGTTCTAGACTCAAGAAAATAGAGAAATGGATGGGAGAAAGGAATTGTCCAAAGAAGTCTCTAGTTGTGAGTAACTGCCTGGGTCTGGAAAGATATCAGTTTGTTGTTCACACTGAAAAAGGAGCAAATAGAAGCAACCTTGCTCAGCTCAAGGATGTGAGTTGCAAAGAGGTGGAGATAAGCCGCCTTGAAAAGGTAATATCTACAGAGGAAGCACAGAACATAGGATTGACGGAGAAAAAAAAGCTCCAGAAGTTGGCACTTGTTTGGAGTGCAGGCCATAACGATGTATCTTTGAAGGACGGAGCTTTGTTAGCAGAGCTAGTGCCACCGCAAAATTTGCAGTACTTTGAGCTACATGGTTATAGCAGCGAGTACCTCCCTGCTTGGTTGACATCTAGCATATTTTCGCATCTCCCTAATCTTGTGGAGGTTACCATGGTGGACATTCCGAGTTGCAGCAATTTACCATCAATTGGTGTACTGCCCAACCTGCAAAGGCTGATTCTTAGAAGGGTGGCTAAGGTCACAAGAATCGACGCTGGCTACTTGAGTGGTGGCAGCAAAGCAGCATTCCGTCGACTCATGCATGTTACCCTGGATGGTATGATAAACCTGAAAGAGCTGGATACCTACAGTAGTAGTGACAATTTCGTGTTCCCCACCTTAGATGAATTGGTGATAAACAAATGTCCCAAGTTAAGGTTTGGAGATTCCCCACCTAAGACCCGGATGCTTGTGATTTCAGATTGCGACCAATTGATGATGTATCCAGAGAAGAGAGGGAAACATGATATTAGTTCCACTTGCACCGCATCTGCTCCAGTAACTGAAGTGGTGATCGAAAGCTGCGAGGTGCCTCTGCATAGCTTACATATCAGGAATTGCAGTGAGAAGATCATCTCACCAGAGATTATGAAGGGCCACCTATTGTCGCTCCAGTTACTGTCTTTCTCTCACTGTGCCAGCATGACCAATCTACCAGAACATGTGGTTCAGGACACCTCTATCAAGGAACTCGTCATCCATGAATGTCATGGCATCAAATCTTTGCCGCAGAGTATATGTGAGGAAAAGAAAAAGCGCTACCCTCTTCTGCGTATTCGGGACTGTCCAGAGTTGAAGAAGTGGTATGAGAAGAACATAACGGAGTGCACTCACATCCACTTCATATTTGAGTATGTGCCTGGAATCACAATCACTCTTACATATGGTTCATAAAATTAATAATATTTCCTTTTCTATAGAAATAAAAAATAGAATGCTCATAGTTTGCTAAGCAAAGTGTTGACCTGACTTTATGGCTTGGCAGATAATCTGGCACTAGCGAGCCTGAGACAACCCGCTCACGGGAAACGTCAGATCGAGCCGATGTGAAAACTGCACAACCCGTGAGAGATTATACCAGTATGTCATGTATATGTGATGACAGCTCCAGACGACGTGTAACAGCATGCAGCAGGAGAGTGCTGGGGTGCAGTCTGTCGTGACTCCGGCCAGCCAAACTCTAAATGGGTTAATTCAGATTGAGAGAGGGCACAACACACAAGAGAGTGATTTGGCCCTCCATGCCACATGGCATGTGGGGTCAGGGGCTCAGGGCCGCATATTAACGAGACTTGGACAGTCAAATCCTGAATAGCCCTTCTACTAACGTCATGTCTTGAAAATCTCCCATCAAGATTTTAATCCCGTGAGAGTCTCCCATCAAGATTTTAATCCCGTGAGAGTGATGGTACGGTTTTGATACTATGTAATGCTCGGGTTGATTTCATATGAGGAGTGCATCTGTAGTCCCTGAATCCAGACACTCCTAGGATTCTTAGGACAGATTAAGCAAAGAGGTAAAACTCGATTATACCCCTCATTATTTTGGCAGCTGTGAGTTATTCTAGGCCATAAACGTCAGGTTTAAATTTGATTGCATACAGTATGCTTCTACCGGAGTAATACTGAGTGGTTGAAGAATGTCTTGTACACATCGGATGATCCTATGCTTCTTCTTTTTTTTGAAACGAGGATGGTCCGGTGATGAACACTAGAGTAGTGCCAAAGCATGGGCAGTGAAGATCCACTAGCAGACTAGCTGGTTGTTGAGGTGGCAAGTTCAAATAGAGCGCACGATATCCCAATGCGAAGAAAGGTGCACTGAACTATTCAGTACGGCGAAAAGTAGCTTAGGTCAGTCAAATTGCCAGCTAGTTGTGTACGTTATCGTTATACACACTGGATGTTCCTATGTACACTACTATTCGGTGTTTTGGAGAGCCATGGGGCTAGCGGCTAGTTCGAATTGTTGAACTACATAGTAAGCTTGGTGTGCACCAGTGTCGTGAGCCTGCAGGGTGGTTCACCCGCAAATCGTCGGCCCTCCACCTTAGTGTGAAGAAGTGGCAATGCCCTTGTGCAGGGACACAGATCCATGGTAGATCAATCTCCAAAATAAAGATGGCGTCAAGTGATCTGAAGAGATGCTAGAGGCGAATACTACTTGCCGGAGTGGCTAATTGTTCATCTGGTTTGGCTATTTCTTAGCTAGACTGGAACAAGCTTGGCGACCACTGACCAGGAACATATCTTTGAGTGTAATTCCGACATGGATGAGGATTGGTGATTTGCACATCGACACCACATTCTAAATCCTTGTACTGAGTTTGCATCCTTGCTTATCTCCTTACTTACCACACTTAGGTTTTCACATTTATTTCATGCAACTAGTGTGCCTTGACTTCCCTAGAGTAGCAAAGTAGCATGGTAGCATAGGCTCTGGTCTCAGAACTCTTTGTGGGTGGGGAGAAAGCACACTAGATAAACATTAAAGCACATCCTGGTAGATACGAATAATTTTATTTTGAGCACTGTTTTAGTGAAAAAGCTTAGCATTATCTTGACTTGTCCTAATTTGCCACAACCCCTAGGACCAAGAGCACCAGTCGAAAAAACACTGTAAATAAAGATTCATGCAAAACAAGTAGTGAAATAATAATAATTTCTTGATCTAGCAATAAACACCTAAAAATATATTGAAAAAATCAAAAAATTAGCCTAGTACTTTGATAATCTGGTTTTTTTTAGCATTGCTTGAAGTACCTCATATCTAACAAATCAATTCGATGGAATGAAAATTCCAAACCAAGGGTTCGTTTAGCAGACACCAATGATCTAATGGACTCCAAACTTGGACAAACTAAAGGCACATTTCGTAGCACTCTACTCAAGGTAATCCTGCTCCACTCCTAAATCTTCAAACCATATGCATTAGCTCCACCAACTCCAGCTCAAAGAAAAATACAGATCTAGCGGACCAGCTCCAAGGATTTTAAAATGTGGAGGGGACCAGCTATAAAGTGTTTTGTGAAGCTCCTCATGTGTGCTCAAAATACAACGTTTCAAACCTTCTCGTGTAGTAAGGTAATTAACCACAATTGCCATTGGTTACGCATACCCGTTTGCTCTTCCCATGTTCCTTCTTACTCTCTATCCGCAAACCAGAAAGAACAAAAGCGGAACAGGCATGGAGTATTATTCTTTTAGGGACGGAGGATGGAGTATTATTCTAGACACATTTTCACAAAACCCTTTGAAAAACTGAATATTAGCTTAAGTGCTGATACGTGTTAAGTAAACCTGCGACAAAGGGCTGGTAAGTTCATCACTTACACTAATTAGAACAAGTACATAATAAGTTTGAAAATAAAGAGAGTAAAATGCAACACCTGAAGCAAGTAATTTACTAAAGACTTTTCAAACATGCATAACTGTCAATATGATGATACACGGGAAGCTCGCAATGACTCAGAAAATGACCCAAACAATTTGATATTAGTCTTAATCTGTCGTGGTGATATGAAAGATTATCCTGACCACGGACTTATTGGCAGGATCTTCTCTTACTGCACTCTTCATCTCTTCTACTATATGGTTGGTCATAGCTTCGCCATCTTTGTCATTTAATCTCAAATACATCTCTTCGAGTCTTGCAAGGTTCTCTACGCCATAAATGCCCTCCAATATTTTGAACCGCACCTCAAGCCTTTCAAGCTTTGCCATGGCATTTTCCATAAAGCTCACCAATGGAACGACAGGAGCACACAAGCGAAGAAGCTTAAGGTTCTCAAATCCACCATCCGGAAATACGATGTGCCCATCTGAGAACAACTTATTTTTTGCAAGAATGGCCATAATTTCTGGACCCTGTTTTTCTGCAGCAAGTGTAAAGGTGAGGGAGAATAATGTTTTGAGATTGCTTAGCTTGCTTAAGTTGTCTGTCCGGAGAGCTGTTATTGATAAGGTCAACTTAGTGACAGCATCAAGTTGTGTGATCCAAACAGGGAGCTGAACCATCATGCCACATAACTCAAGGGCAATAAGGGATTCTGGTGGAGATGTCATCTCATCCAGACATTTGAGGAACTTGGATGACTCATCATGGATTACAAGGGTGTGCAGAGAGTAGCCACAGAGGTACTGGATAGAGGAACTTAATTTCAAATTCGCACTATCGCCTGTGAGTTCGAGCTTGTAAATGGCAAGTTTCCTCAGGTCCGTCAAATGGTGAAGGTCTTCTAATTCCCCAACAATCCCAATGCCTGATAGTACTCGCAAGCCCTTCATCTTCTGCTTCTTCACAAACTCTTCTGGGAGCTTCAGTGCCCTGCGTGTTTCTTTGTCACCGCCAAGTATGTTGATGAGTCGTTCAAGGCTGCAAACTTCTTTAGGCAGCTTAACAATCTTTGTCTCCCTTATGTCCAGTGTCTCTAGATTCTGAAGCTTTCCAATAGCTTTAGGAAGCTCCTTAGTATCTGTTCTTCGGAGGCTGAGATACTTGAGAAGAAACATGCCACATATCTCCTTGGCGTGTTGCTCTTTGATATCCGTGCAGCCCTCAAGATCCAGGACCTGCACAATTGTTCCAAACTTGAACGAATTGGAGGGCAGTTGCTTCAAGCTTTCAAACATGGTGAGTGACCGGACATGGGACAGGTTCATCTTTTCCGTATCCTTTGCACGCTTGGGATCACTCCCTTGGAGGGACAGCCGGCGAACTTTGCTGCTTGGTGGGTGCATGAGCCAGTGGCCCCCAACCACAGTGATGAAATTCTCTTCACTTGCCTTGGATACAATGTGCTCAAGAACCATGTCATGGACTACACATTGCTTGATCTTCCCGCTGTTGCTGTGCTCCACTGATCGTATCATCTTCCTCCTTACAAGATGGCCAAAGTACGTCTCAGCAACATCCTCCACACTCATCCCGTCCTTCTCACTAACAAAGCCTTCAGCTATCCATCGTCTTATTAAGCGCTTCCTGCTAATCCTGCTGCCCTTGGGAAATATGCTCAAATACAGGGAGCAGGTGATGATCTCAGCAGGCATATCATTGTAGCAATGACTAACTATCCTGCCTAACTCCTCCTGGGTAAGACCTTTCCTTGTATCCTTACCCGCCTCAGCAGGGGTGGAGTTAAGGATGTCCCCACTCTTCAATTCTTCGCGCCTCTTCTTGTCAGGAAATAATTTAGTGTAGATTTCATCCCACTTCAGATGTTTGTGTGAGTTGCAGGCCGCATAACCGGACATGGCCACTATTGCCAATGGCAAACCCCCACATACCTTCCATACCTCATCTGGAACACTTACATTTTGACTTGGTTTGGATTCAGAGTAAGCTTGGTTAAATAACTCCATGGATTTTTTAAGGGAAAGAGGGACAACTTTATGAACATGATCGCCTTCTTGTCCTCTACGCGCTGTAGCAACTGCTGGGAACCGAGTAGTAACTATTATTCTTCCTCGATGACTATGCTTATCAGTTTGAGGAAATGCCTTTCTGATATTCTCCAACGTCGTCGCAGACCACACATCATCAATCACAACCAAATAACTGTCAAAAAAAGAACATTACACAGTTTGATGAGGACAGGAGTAACTTAATCCTATGTGGTATTTATATGTTGTACAGAGTACAGCACGCACCTGTTTTCCTGGAAGTGGCCCTTGAGCTCGTCGTTGAGCTGGTTTCGCTTGGTGCCGCCCTCCGTTTCCTGCGCGGTGCCGAGGCATCGGCACTTGGCCTTAATTGTCGACTTGCCTCTCCTGATTTGAGCTTGCAAGCCTTCCAAGGCTGCTGCGAGACGGCTCTCTTCCGAACGGCCGTGTCGCTCGTGATCCTTGTTGCTCTCAGGCTTGACCTGACTCCTTATGTTGTCCAGGATAGCCTCGATGTTGGAGCTCTGAGACACCGTCACCATGGCACGGCAGCCAAATTGGTCCCCGAGTTTCTTGTACAATGCGGTGGCGATTCTAGTCTTCCCAACTCCTCCGTAGCCGACGATGGACAGAACACCAGCCTTCTTTGTCTCGTCATTCACCCAGTGCTCCAGCTTCTCCATGAACTCGTCCACACCCACGGGGTCCATGGCGGCAACAAGAGCAAGGCTCCTGTCCTGGTTTCCAGCAGCGTCGAATCCCTCTGCAGCTGAATTTTTACCCTTGGCCGCTTCGGGATTGTTGACGCCGTACCTTTGCCGCCGCTCGCTGATCTGCTGCGCCCGTACCTTGAGGTCGGAGATCTTACCGGCGATGTCGCGGCGAGGCCACCACGTCAGGACCTCGTAGACGTTGCTGACGAGGAAGTAGCAGCAGATGTCGCCGCGGAGCCAGCGGGGGTTGTGGATGCGGTTGCCCGAGTCGTCGACGCAGTCCTCCACATCGTAGGTCATGTCGCGGATCTGCTTCATCCAGTCCTTCATCCGGTGGTCCTGCTCCGCGTCGCCGAGGTCACGGAGGAAGGACTGCATGGTGCGGAGCTCGTCGGTGATGTACTGCAGGTCGCGGCCGACGCCCCGGATGAGGGTGTAATCCTGGGCGAGGAGGCTGCCGAGCTTGCCCAGCAGAGACTTCACGGTGGACTCCGATGCGCCCACCACCAGATCCATAGTGGCAGGTGGTAGGCTGCGATTGCTCACACAGTGGAGTGGTGTGGATTCTGCAGTGTCGATATGGCTGCGGATGGCTGGGTTGTTGGGGAGAAGAAGCAGCAGCAGCAAGAACTGCGGGGGTGAGAGCAAGGCAGCAAGCACTCCTAGTCCTACCAACTGCCGCACTGCTGAACTGTAAAGCCCAAGGGGGGCAGCTAGCTAGTTTTCTTTTCGTCTCCCTTGTGCACACGCGCACGGACAAAGAGCGAGGTCCCTGGACACGAATTCACTAGTTTCTTTTCGTTAGCACAAGCACAAGCAGCGCAAGTCAGGCAACTTCTTTTGATTTTGTTCACCACTTCTGCCATAGAATAATTATTAATGACACCTTGTTTATTTTACAAAAAAGGTATTGCTTGTTTATATTTTACAAACCATCTATTTAGAGTAGAGAATAACGAATTGGACTATTCCATACCTGCTAGAGATCCTGAACAAAATTCCCAGTTTCAGTACAGCATCGCTCAACTGAATCATCTAGAATAGGCAGGGAGCATACTAGTCTTGGAAGGGCAGTAGTATAGACCATGATTCACATCCCTACCGCGAGTACTGAAATTTGGTTACATAAGTACAGCAACAGAACAATGATCATCTCAACACTGGATTTTGCTGAGAAGTGGATCTCTTGCTCGTCCTTATTTATTTCTCTAAATACTGCTCTGAGTCACTAGTGCCCGACATGCCCGAGGAGGTGCAGCGCACCTATGCTGATGTGGTTCGAGCGCGCCATGAACTCCTCCGCCAACCACCGTGTCCTTGACTTCGCTCCGCCATTACTATCCCGGCTAGGAGTTCCCTGAGCAAGACCGGTCACCTCCAAGGCCACATCCGCGCGCCGCTGAGGAGCTGGAGCTGTGTGCAGCGACACCACCGCTCCAAGCGCCACCAACTGGCTATACAGAGGGGAGTACGGCGCATTCACTCCAGCCGAAGCACCCCACATCAACCCACGGCGACCAAGTTTCAACGGCTCTACAAGCTTTTCTCCAAAAGATCCTAGGCAGGTTCTTCGTCTGCCTCAGCACTTGCCACCGCGTCGCGGACTGTCGGGATCCAGTCCGTTGCTTCCGTTGCCGCCGTTCCGGCCACTGCAAGCACCCAAAACATATTGCATAAATCAAATGCTTATGTCGGGATCTGCAAGTAAGTGCGAGATGGATAAACATATTGCCTAAAATCTGCAGTGGTGTATACAAGGCCCAAATTCAATGCAACGCTATCTATCACCGCCTAATGCTTTGCAGCTGTGCATAAATCAAATCACCGTCTCACAATTTCAGCATAGTTGATATAAGGAAATGCCTTCAATTCTATTGCTTACTTCTTGTAGAGATGACCAAGAAATAAGATATGGTTTATCTCTTCAATTTTCATTCCACTTCCCCGGACCTTTAAGTGGATAGTTGTCTTCCATTATAGTCAGAATCACTATATTACCATATATTATAGTTGTCGCTTGCTGTTGAGCCTTCACTCTTGAACAAATAAAATTGGATAGGGACCTAGATAAGATAAGAAGTATGAGAACATTAGCATCCACTTTGCAACAATGTAACATGAGAAAATCATTGATACAAAACATTTCAAGCTCCCATCATGCAATGCAAGACACGATTATTGTTACATCACAGACAGCAAGCATACTTGAGGCTCCAATACCTAATTGAATATCAATTATCTCTACTAAGTACAAATGGAAACTCCTGTGCTTTGTGCTGCCGCCGCCGGCAGCTTTGTGCCGCACACAGAAGCACAGAACACACACATTGACATCCAAAAAGCGAAGAACCTTGTCATGGATGCGGAATGGTTGATGATATGACAACCCCAACTCCTAATTGAGCACGAGCTACAGCTCCAAGCCTGGACAGCAGAGGAGGCGTCGTTCGCCCTAATCAGATTGCCCAAGCAGAACAAATAAGCACATGGGATGAACCCAAACCATCATCAAACGAACGCACAACACCAAAAATTGCGAGAATTTCGGAAAGATTGGAACTGGGCATTGACCGAGAAGCACTGTTAGGTGCAGGGGAGTAGAGGTGGCGTGGACCTGGGTACCGGTAGAGGCGAGGGTGCAGCTGGACCTGGCCATCCTTGACGTGACGAGAGCTCCGAATGCCATGGTTGGCTGTAATACCCAAATTTTTGAAGAATTCAAATCCATTAAAATTTGCTCAAATTAGGGTGTCATTTAAATTCTAGGCATTTAATTTCATTTTCTTTAATTTAATTAATTCATCATAGGAGTTAATTGTGCATTCATGCTGGAGCATAATTTTTTATTGTTGGAGTTTGAACCAAAATTTGAATTTCAAGTTTAAATTCAAATTCCAAAACCTTTTTCCTTTTCTTTTTCTTTTTCCTTTTCTTCTTCTTCTCCTGGGCCGCAATCTTCTTTCCTTCCCTTTCTTCTTCTTCTTTCGGCCCAGCCCCATTGCTCCACCTTCCCGCGCGGCCCAGCCACAGCAGCCCCGCTGGCCCCTCCTCTTTTCCCCTTTGCCGGCCCAACTCTCCACCTCCGCGGCCCGCCGCTTTGCTTCCTCCTCGTGGCTCGCGAGCGCGTGCGCCGGCCCACGCAGCCGCTCCGGCCCGTCTACCGCCCGCGGCCACCGACGAGTGGGGCCCGCCCGTCATCTCCCACCTCCGGCCGGGACTCCTCCTGCAACCACCGCGCCGCCAACATCGCAACCACCTCGCCCCCGCTCCGAGTCCGCCGGGCATTTGAACCCGGGGTCGCCTCTATCTCCAAGCACCACCCCTATATAAGCCGCCGCCCCTCTCGGTCTCGAGCACCCACGCCGAAGCACCCGAAACCCTAGCGCCTGAGCTCCCGCGCCGCCGCCTCTTCCCCGCCGTCTAGCGCCGCTTACGGTGAGCCTCGGTCGTCAAGGACCGCCAAAACGAGCTCGCCAAGTCCCCCTCTTTCTTTTGGTGCCTTCCGCGCGCAAAACCGAGCCCAGTGACGTTGTTTCGGCCAACTCCGGCGACCCGCCGCCGCTCGCCTCCGTCGGTCGTCTGTTTCCCGCCGCCGCCACGATGTCGTCGATGACCGCGACCGTCGGATGAAGATCCGACGGCTCGTAGCAAGTCAAACAAGATCGCGTAACGGTCAACCGCGCCGCGCCGCGCCTTTTTGCTCTTAAGCCCCCGCCTTTTCCGCAAATCAACCCGCGGTCCAGATCGCGTTGAAAATATTCACAGATCTGCCCTCGCACTTTTCGGTTTGACCCTTGATCTTTCTAAAAATTAACCCGCCATCCGGTTTGGAGTTTTTGCGCGTTAGACCTACGGTTTATACGCGTAATTACGTATAAGCCCTCGGTTTTCGCGGTTTGGCCCTAAAAGTTTTGTTTTTCTCCTAGAATAGTCCCTGGATCTTGTTTTAATCATATCTTTTGCATCTTAACTCCGTTTTTTGCGTTCTTTATATCCACGTGTTCGTTTTAAAGCGTAGATCAACTTTTCAAGCTTGTTTTCTCTGTTTAATTGTGATTGGTGTACTGTTTCTTACTTTTTGCCCATGTTTGCTTGTATGTGCTTGTGTGACGCGTGTAGACATCCCGCAGTTCGAGGGAGTTGAAGACCAAGCCTTCGAGGAGTACGAACAGCAGGAGCAAGGCCAAGAAGGTAAGTCGTGTCCTTGATCACTACCTTTTCATCCTATACACCTTTACTTTCTCGTACTCAACATTTATGCTATGCACATGTTAAGATTAAATTGATGGGTCCCAATTAAGGTTCGCCTAGATTGAATTACCTTTGCCTTGACCAACCGATTTACTTTTTGTTGGGTAGCTCATGCTTAGTGCTTACTTGGTACATGGTGGTTTAACTAAAAACAATGTTTAATCTTGCTTTACTTCTGTTATACCCTTCATTAATACAAGATCATGTATTATTAATCGGAACATGGAGCGACCACCCAGGAAAACAGTGCTACCACAAGACTAAATGGCTCTGGTCTTGGCTGAATAATTAGAAACCTTAGTCTGGGGTGACCTTACTCGTGATGAGGCAAGAGGGGGGACTGAGTCGTTGCATTTTTGCCTGGGATGGGTGGTGCACGCCAGACACCGAAACCTTAGCGGGTTACCACTAACTAATGAATCTTTGTAAAGGCCTCGTAGCGTCCCTATGCAATCACACCTCGGAAGTGTGGTATGGTGCCTTGCAAACACCGCATGGTTGGGTCCAAAGTGTTGGGATACGAGGTAGGCTACACTAGCGCAATTCAAAATTCTACCGCGTATAACTAGGAAGAACTGCCGTATAAGGATCACGGGATTACCACTCGACGCACTACTGGTGCGGAAGATGTAGATATGCGTCGATGCAGTGAAGACGATCACGTAGTCGTACGTAGTCGATCAACGTAGTCGTACGTAGTCGATCACGTCCAGCAGCTCCTCAGCAGCTCGTCCACGTGCAGCAAGATCGCCTCCGATGCCGCGGCTCGTCGTGGCTCGTCGGTGGCTCGTCGGCGGCTCGTCCAAGTGCTGCAGGCGCAACACCTCCAAGGTATCCACACGTGCAGGGAGGAAGCGTCGCAAGCCGGACTGCTAGATCCGCGAGATGCAACAGGCGAGGGCGTGGGAGGCGCGGCAGGTGTGTTTCGCCAAAAAGGTGTAAACCCTAGGGCGCCCCCACCCCTCTATTTATAGAGGTTCCTGACGGGCCTCTGGATCCGAGGCCCATTAGTACTTCTAAACCTAATCCAACTCGGATCTGATCCGAATTGGGCTTCCAGCCCCTTAAGTGTGTGACCCTATGGGTTCGGATACGTATAGACATGGCCCGAGTACTCCTACTCGGCCCAATAGTCGGTAGCGGCCTCTAGCAAGACGTGCCAACTCCTATACGCACAAGAAGATCATATCAGACGAACCATCACAACATAATATACATGCTATTCCCTTTGCCTCACGATATTTGGTCTAGCTTCAAGCCGACCGCTCTTTCTCGGAATCCCTTTGTAAGTTAACTCTTAACCGTACGTAGCATGGCCATGCATTTTCGGATCCGATCACTCGAGGGGCCCAGAGATATCACTCTCAATCAGAGAGGGGCAAATCCCATCTTGATTGACCATGTCTCATAGCATGCTTCTTGACAAACCCGAAAGCTACCTTTATAACTACCCTGTTACGGCGTAGCGTTTGATAGCCCCTAAGTAGGTCGATCCACATCTAGAATACATGCGACAATCTCAGGTCTAAGGACAAAGCGTATATGTTGTTTAAAGAGAGAACTACTTCTCGTGTTGGGTCAGTCCTAGCACATGTCTCCACATGTGTCCACATTATTAGTTCAACATCTCCATGTCCATGACTTGTGAAACATAGTCATCAACTAATACATGTGCTAGTCTAATATTCATGTGTGTCCTCACATGAACTCCGACTAGGGACAACTTTAGAATAACCATACAAGTAAAGAGTTTCACATACAATTCACATAATTGCAAATCAATTCAAGTAGCCTTTAATGGATATTCAATGAACACAATATACAAATCATGGATACAAATGGAATATCATCATCTCTATGATTGCCTCTATGGCATACCTCCAACACAAAGTTCTTTTGAACTTTTACGCGACTTGTGGGTAAAGATGTGCCACCTCTGCAGAGTGTAAAACTGATCGATCAGCCGTGCTCACGGTTAAGAGCGGCCTGGACCCTCACATGATAATATTATCGGAAGATGGATTTAACTTGTTATCATTTCATGCATATGTTGTTTACTTTATTTATGATCATGTTTAATTTCGGGTGGTATGAACTTATACTTAGTTAATTGCTAATAAAACTTGACCAGCTTAAATAAAAGCGAATGCTAACTATGTCTTAGCCATACCTTGATTTGCCTTACACTACACTATTCCCCACGACTTGTTGAGTACCAACCATAAGTGTACTCACTCTTGCAAAACCACTGTTCAGACCAAGCTAATTGGGAGGAGTATCTACACGACTTTGAGGAGTTCTAGGCGTATGTTTCTTCAGTCAGCTGCCTGTGGAGTCGTCGTCGTCTTTGGAGTTCCGCTACGTAATAAATTACGCTTATGTTTTATTGAGACTTTCGGTCATGTAATAATGTTTAATACTCTCTCTATTCGATTTAGCATTGTCTTTGTTATTCACTATTGTCGTACATGTGTGTAACTTGATCCTGGCGCACATGTATTTGATGCACTCGATTTTGTCCTTAAAATCGGGTGTGACATTGGCGCTCTAGATTGGTGCGGCTCCGGCGGTGGCGGCGGCTTGAGGGGGCGGGGGAGGACGATGAGGCGGGTCTGCTTGAACCCTAGGTGTCACCGTCGATGGAGGGGAGGGGAGCGGATGAGGAAAAAAATGGGGGAGGTGGGCAGCGGGGGTGGAGCAGACGGCGCAGAAGCGGAATCGTCGATCGGATGGCTCGAAACGTCCGGTGGGATGTCCATCGGGGAAGCGAAGAAAAAAAACAGATCTATTCGCATTTTCAGATCTGAAAATTGAGGCAACATGAGAACATTTTTTGCATTATTCTAATTTGGTGACTAATTTTGCAAAACCAGAAAGTAAAAAATGTATAATTAAAGAAAAAACTATCCTCTGTGCTGATCTGAAAAGAACCGGTCCGGTCATTACGACTTTTCATGGCACTGGCTCTGTTTTATTCTTGAAAGCATCTCTTTATACTGTATTACAGCAATTGATTACTGTAAAGTATGCTACAAAATAGTTTAATCAACAATGACCAATTGTTTCCCCGATGCACCTAACCTTTAGTAGCTTAGAAGACAGAGCCGTGCATTTCTTAATGCGGTACTGATGATCATCTATTTATGCATCTACTGCCCACTATCATTAGCTGGACCTGTTCAATTCATGGAGAGCTGCTAATTGCTCGCCCGTTTCCTATTCCACCGTTATAGTATTACTATGATCGTGCCCGTGCTTTGCTACGGGCGGTAAAAAATTTTATGCAACAGATGAAGCACGACAAATATTCACTATTCTTATTAATACAATAAATTTTGCAACACTGCATCTCATGATAAATTGTATTCAACACGGCAATGACAGTGCATACAGATTGTATTCAACACGACAACGACAGAAGCATATATATGCTACCATGTAATTGTTAAAAGGGTGGAGTATATGAATTTTCAGAACAAATTCAGATCCATTCGTTCTAGCAGCACCATGCTTTACCTCTACGTTCTTAGCAGCACCACAACGTCAGAATACTCCACATTCATCACATTTTATATGCAATAAAAAATATAAAAGCTTCATTTTTTATTCTAAATAATATTTTCTTGCTTCGATGCGTCCTCAATTTCAGCGACAAAAATAAAAAAAGATATCTTCTAGATATACCTGCTTTTTTCTGATGAAATGGATCCCATTCGAGTTAATGCCGCTTTCTGCTAATGTGTAAAATGATCTTATTGAAATATTTTACCAGACGAAACTTTGGATGCTCTAGAAGTAATAATCAGAGCTTACCTTTCTATCATCTTTCACATTATCCTTTAGTATGCTCTCCCTGTATTCTGTGCATTTAAACCAAAGAAAAAAAAACTACGCAACTATTCCTTCATGGCATGATAAAAATGAAATCAGTATCAGTGGACAGATCGAACATTCTCACGTCCATGTTGTATCAAGTAATCGGTGTTGGCATGAAGCCAAGTAATGTTTTGCTACAACTCGGGGATAAATGTACGGGGCTTTTGTGTTCCTACCCCTACTTTGAAGTTCAATGGTGATCTTACCGTCATTTTTACAACTTTATGATTTTAACCCTACTTTTTCAAATGAAGAATGGGTTTGCCCTTACTCTGTCAAGAGCATCTAACGGTGTCAATTCATCCATTAAAAGACAAGCGCGCCCATTTAGATTTGCCAACACCTTTTGAAGAACTTTGTATTTATCCCCATTTTGGCTTAAGTACGCGGACACAAAAATAAACATAATTATCGTACATATATATATATGGACCCACCAGAAGGTCTGGATAATCCGATACGGGGCTGTACACTGAAGCGTACTAGATATAGAGGCTACGGTGAAGGACGGCGTAGTCTACATGAAGTCCAAGGGGCTAGTCGAGGATAAGGAAACTACTCTTGCTAGTTGGAGTTGAACATTCGGTTTGTAATAAATTAAATTGGGATCTGTAATATGTTATTTGGATTGTTGTAATCTCTGGACTCGTCTTCATACAAGTATACTTGTTTCGATCGGAAATACGTGGTTGTATCGGGTGAAACCCGATAGACTACCATTTTAATTCGATTAAAGTGTCTATTCGCATTTGAGGTGATATTGAGCAGACTTTAGACAGGTTAATTTGGACGATGCTACCATAGACTGCCTGAAGAAGAAGAAGGAGGGCGCGCTGCTCTGCGACGTCGACAAGGAGGCGTCACTGCTGTGAAGATCCAGTCTGCCATGTCGTGTTTAGGGGGGAGATTATTAGGAATAAACACGTCCTGGAGTTTGTTCCAAGTGAGGCGTTACGTCGTGCGTGTGTGTCGCACCGTGCCGCGTCCATGGTGCGTAGGTCTAGCTCATGTACGTGTCGCGTCGCGCACGATGTCTAGGTAGGTGGAGTCGAGGATCATGCGAGCTGGGGTTGCAGTGGAACGTGTGATCAGAGTCTATTGGAGGAGTTGGGTGCATGGCGCGGGTCCTACGGAGGATGCTGCCATGACCGGGTCGAGTGAACGGCTCGCGGTCATGGACGAGCATGTCGTGCAAAGATCGGGCGCAATGGCCGCAGTGGAGGGGAGCTCCTAGCCTATTTGTACTCGTGTGCTCCTCAGTGCTCGGCGTGTCTAGTGTTCTCGAGTGTGAGTGAGGGTTAGGACTAATTCCATCAGAGCTCCGTAGTCCACCAGCCGACTATCTCTATGTTTCTTGTTGCCTTATCCTCTCACTGTCAGGATCGGGCGCTCGGCAACGGCAGCGGCGGCCGGCGGACGCATGATGCTCAGAGCTTCTGCGGGCAACGCGGCAAGGTCGGGGCTCCTGGTTTCAATATTCGGAGAATCGATTGCCACGGACGCACATGGACCGCAGCACCCACACGATACGAGTAGGTTTCCCTTCGTTCCATCATTTGTTGCCTTGCCTTGGACTTGGTAGCTACCTGGTGAAGACGATTGAGGATTGGGAGAGGTGAGGGCATGAAATTCTGTTGAACTTCGGTGAAAACCAAATGCCAAACCGAAAGTACCGACACCGAAATCGTCGGGTTTTGATTTTTACGAGGCTACGCGACTGATAGCTTCCCAAACACATCTGTTATATACCTTTCACCAGACCCTAGCTCAGCCTGCTTATAGTAAACAACTCAAGGATCGGTGGCTACACCTTCATGCACAGGGACAAGATGTGCTGATGACTGCGTTTGCTTTAGCAAGACACGAAACCGGCAAAATTTGGAAATGCATCAGATTGCGACATGCTCCGTATCAAAGTTGTAGTACGTAGTCTACAAGATCTACAACTTTGTTATTGTGTCCTTTTTTTTTTGATTGAGAGCGTTTAGCTAGGTTTCCAAAATCACAGTTGAGGGTTCTATAAGAAACAATAAAAAAAATAAATTGTTTGATGCCATGAGTGACCCAAAGGAATAAAAATTCAACTTTTACATGCTCACATTGTACGAGGTTCAAGGACCCGTTTTTTTTTCACTTAACAAGCAGCCGTACGGACGCTTACAGAAATGGAAATGATCTATTTCTACGATATATCTCTTACATTGCTACAGCTACTTGTACAAATTAAATCAAATTTCGATAGCTGACCCAAGTACAATTGTCATGCAAATTCATGTGATCGATAAGACCGTAAGTCTGCCTTGTGGAGTACATGCACGTTTAACTAAATAAAGCTTTACCTCGGGCTTTGCACGTCTATCCTCGGGCTAGTATCCTCCTGTTGTGTCACTATCTATGAATCTATCCAGCACCCAGGGGCGGAACCAGGATGAACACCTCGGGGCGGGGGGGGAGGGGGGGCGCTGCTAAATAGTAGAGATTAAGGGCTAGAGCTAAAAATTAATGGTGATTTGAAGTTTTATCTACAGTATTTTACAGGAAAAATCAGGCTCTCGGGGGGCGGGTGCCCCCCCCGGATCCGCCCCTGCCAGCACCATATCCCACATGCATGGATACCCAATATTCTGACGGCTGCGTTAGCTCAAAACGAGCCAGAAAAGTTGGGGTTGCATCAGTACTGTGGATCGGCCAATACAGCACGCATATATGATTAGTAGGACATGATGAGTACTGTTAATGCAAGTATGATTAGTAGGACTAGGACCACAGGAAACACAGGAGAAAATGGAATTCCATTTGAAAATTTTAAGATGCCATCATTCTAGAATAATGAATGGAAACGTGAAAGGGAATCACGGCTTTTGGATGAGGGGACTCGTGACAAGAGTTGTAGAGATCACATATTCGGTTGGAGTAAATTCAAATAGATAATAAATATTATGATATGTATGCCATTATTTTACTTGTGTAAATAAATTGTGCCATTTCCTAGAATTTTTATTGGAGTTTGGCGGTTATCCCTGCTGGCATGGCATGTACATTATTCTTTACTTTCGGCAAACACTCACCAAAATATTGCTGGATTGCTCCTATCAGCGATTTTTGCGACAGTGACTTCACTAAGTTAGCACGTGGATAATATAAGAGTTTGCTGCATTAATAATTAGAAATCCAAGAATGCACCTGCACTTGACAGTGCTAGCTTTCTCCACCAGGTCAAATGGTAAAATATACTACATCTCTTTATTTAATTTTAATCGGTGATGCCACATACAGTACTGGAGATTACACATACACGTAATATAAACTAAAAATTGAAGCTACAAACACGGCTGGGTACTGCCTGCCCATACATCAAGAAGCAATGCATGTGGGTACAATATATGTGAATGTTACCTGATGTAGATGCATGATCCATTATCATCTACTTCACAGTATTACAAAGCTTAGTCAACAATTAACTAGGTTGGCTTGGTGCCGAAGCATCCCACAATGATGCTGAACCTCTGGATGAGGCACGTGAAGACGCCCCAAGGAGTGCCACATATGATTCCACCAATAGCGCAGGAGCCGATGCTGTTAAGGAGGCAGTCCTTGCAGTCGTTGGAGCAGTTCCTCCCAATATCATCAAGTAGGCCCAACTCCTGCCGGGGCAATGCCGTAGTGGCACTTGCCCCAGCTAATCCCGGCATCAGCTCGCTAGCTGGTCCTCCAGCAGATCCCGGGGTCGTCAGCTTGCGCTCGCCGCTGGCGCTGCCCTCGCCGGTGCCGAAGCAGTTCTCAACGAGGTCGATGTTCTCGATGAAGCACATGGCCACGACCAAAGGGTCCAAACAGATAATTCCATCAGCAAAGCAGGGCACGATGGTGAAAAAAATGCACCTCATGCAGTCGACGGAGCAATTGCTTCCGAGATCAAGTAGCGATAGCTCCTGCTGGAGCAAAGTGGCGACACCAGCGGTCGTAGTGGCACTTCCTCCAGCGGATCCTGGCGTGAGCTCGTTGCCGCTTCCTCCACCAGATCCCGGGGTCGTCGTCTTGCCGCCAGCGATGTCTCCAGCAGGTCCCGGCGGCGTCAGCTCGCTGCCGCCGGCGATGCCTCCAGCAGCTCCCGGCGGCGTCAGCTCGCCGGTGGTGCCCCCAGCTGAACCCAGCGTCACCTCGGCCATCGTGACCATCATATCAGGAGGAAAAGGACGGCCATGGGTGCCATGCGGCCGGTAGGTGGTGTACGTTGATGTGTGGTTGTGTGGTAGTGTAGAAGAATTAAGCGTATGTGGGTTGGAATCAGGCTTAGGAGCCGGGCACTATTTATAGACAGATTGTGGTCGGAAATCGGAATCCATGTGGTTGTTCCCACCCACAGGCCACAGCCCACAGGATATGATGGGCATTGAGTTCAATTCCATCGAGCCTACATCGATCAATCAGTATCATTATTGCTTCAAAAAATAATCTTTTTGCAGGCCACCATCGGTTTTTTCCCCCTCACAATCGGACTGTAACTTCTAACGCTGCTGCAGTTCATTTGCCTTGTCAATAGGTTACCGACCGCTTTTGTAAATTCATATTCACATTTGGTATACATAAGTCGTCCGCTTGTAGGAATGCCTCCGTTTCGATCGATAAGAGTTCGACCTATGGGACTGATTGTGAAAATGGCCATTTCCACGACCCAGTCCTCTTAAGAACTTGTTGAAATGTCTAAAAATAAATTTATAACTTCTACATAACACCAACTTCAATATACAAAACTCGTAGAGCTCGGCGGGTTAAAAACTTTATTTTGATAACTTTCATTCGAGATCGTTTTTTACGGGCCGAAATATTCGATACAACTTCTCATATATATTTTTGAATTGTTGTTAAAAAATATCAGATTGTGACATGTTCCGTATCAAAGTTGTAGTACGTAGTCTACGAGATCTACAACTTTGTTACTGTGTCCTTTTTTTTTTGATTGAGAGCGTTTAGGTTTTCAAAATCACAGTTGAGGGTTCTATAAGAAACAATAAAAAAATAAATTGTTTGATGCCATGAGTGAACCAAAGGAATAAATTCAACTTTTGCACGTCTTCCTGCTGACATAGTATGTATGAGGTTCAAGGGCCTGGGGTTCGAATCCCTAGAAACATGTTTTTTTTTGTCACAACACATTTCTACAAGCGGCCATGCACTAAAGCCATATTTCTACAAGCAGCCGTCCTAGGATGGCTGCTTGTAAGCAGTCGTACGGACACTTACAGAAATGGAAATGGTCTATTTCTACAATATATCTCTTACATACAAGCAGTTGCTACAGCTACTTGTACAAATTAAATCAAATTTCGATAGCTTACCCAAGTACAGTTGTCATGCAAATTAGTGTGATCGATAAGACCGTAAGTCTATAAATTCCTACCTCGTGGAGTACATGCATGCTGTCACATGACTAATTAATTATGATACTATTAAACAAGGAATAAATAAGCTTTGCACGTCTATCCTCGGGCGCGTCTAGGGCTGCTGTTTGATCGGCATGCCACTCGGAGCGTCCTCAACTGCTGTAGAGACGAAGGACGAAGAGGAAGTAGGGTTGGAAAAGATTAGGATTTGAAGATAAAAAGTAAAAGGTATTCGATGTGATCCATTGGATAAATCCTCGATCGGCTGTGACCTTTTATATTTATAAGGTGGGGTTATAATCTACATTTACTTCCTAATTCTACTCGGACTAGGGCAAACTGGTCGGACCGCTTTGTATTGCCAGACTGGCTACAAGGCCTCAACCAGTCATACTGTTTTGATAGACCGGTGAGACCGGTCGATCTTGCCAGATTGGCTAGCTGCCAATTTGAACCACCAATAAAATATTTAGTAATTACATATTTTTCTTTGAACTGTTTGGCATGTCACTTAGATCTTCCTACAAAAGTGTATAAAATTTTGTACATTGGAGCAACACCAACATCATTTGCTAGATTCCTCCTATTAGTTACTATGCTGAATCCCATGAATCATTCATTTCGTTGCCTTGGACTTGGTTGCTACCTGGTGAAGACGATTGAGGATTGGGAGGAGGTGAAGGCATGGACTTGGATTGAACTTCAGTGAAACCCGAACATCAAACCGAAAATACCGACAGTAAAATCGTCATTTTTTATTTTACGAGGCACCGATCGGTTCCTGATTTTGTCCCACCGAAATTTTGCAATATCGAAGAAACCGAACCGAATTGTCGGTTTAAACCGAATGCCCACTCCGAGTGATGCCAGAGCACATAGGTATAAACTAGAGACTGTTCACATACACACAATGTATATACTAATTGAAGGTATATAGTTACATCCTGCCCGTGCACGCCAAGCTTTTCGGTCCATTATCGGAATAAGTTTCATCAGGGTCTATTTATGAAAATAGATTTCTAAAAGGCTAAATTACACAAAAAACATGGACTGGAGGCTTCCATGCGTGGAGCAGCTCCCGAGATCAAGGAGGGCCAATTCGGTAGGACAATGATCGATACGATGGGCACACAATTCACATCAAGGATCAAACCTACGTCTGTAGCCATAATGTAACACATGTATAGGATTGTGACGGTTGCTGCCTTATAGCAAGACAGGAAGATGGCCATTTCTTTCTCCTCTTCATATTAACCTTGGCTATTGGGAACGAATCAAATCAGATGGTTCTATTTCTCAACCTCCCAAAAGTTGTTTGCAGCAGCTACAGGGCAGGCATCAGAGCAACCATAGAGTAGCCATGGGTTGGTGTGTCCATCCCTTATCGAAAAAACGAAAAAAGAAGTCACTAGGAAACATGTCTTGTGTGGTATTGTTTGTCACCGGCAAAATGACCACTTACGGTTTCAAAGTATAGATGGCTATCAACTTTTAAGTCCATTTCGAGAGATTTTCAAGTACAAAAGCTGAGCACGTGACAATGGGCACCATCATTACCCGGTAACAATTCTTTTTGTATGGGGCACAGCTATGCTCGTGCTCGTGCCCACACAATCATCAAGTATGTGAGCTAGTTTCCTCCTGTTGTGTCACTATCTATGAATCCATCAAGCACCATATCCCACGTGCATGGATACCAAATGTTCTGACTGCTGCGTTAGCTCAAAACGAGCCAGAAAAGTTAGGATTGCATCAGTACTGTGGATCGGCCAATACTGCACATATATATGATTAGTAGGACATGATGAGTACTGTTAATGCAAGTATGATTAGTAGGACTAGGACCACAAGAAACACAGGAGAAAATGGAATTCCATTTGAAATTTTTAAGATGCCATCATTCTAGAATAATGAATGGAAACGTTAAAGGGAATCACGGCTTTTGGATGAGGGGACTCGTGACAAGAGTTGTAGAGATCACGGTTAGAGTAAATTCAAATAGATAATAAATATTATGATATATATACCATTAGCATATCAGCAAGTAATATAAAAAAGCACGTTGCATCTACACGTTCCTATACTTTGTAATAGATGAAGATAGGTCCTAATCCCACCCGAGGATGTGTAGATGGGTTAGTTTGCATGCTCTACTCCGATCCGAGATAGAATTTCGGCAACACCTCCCCGCTGTTCTCCAAATACACGTCATGGCAGAGAGATTGTGTATCCAGAGAACAACAGGAAAATGCTGCTGAAACTCTATCACGGATTGGAGTAGAGCATGGAACCTAACCGCACCTACACATCCTCGGGTTGTCCAAAAAATGTGTACAATTCGAAACAGATACGATTATAGATATGCAAAGATCTACATATTTCCAACCGTATCTCTTTCAAACGGGAGATTCCTGGCTAGGTTACGTGATATACGAACATCATACGGAAAGAGAGGTGTAGGATGCCTCACCTTGCTGTCCTGCAAAGTGACGAGTCGAGGACGGTAAAGAAGCCTCTCCTGCAAGAAAAGGAATATAGTAGTGTCAAATCTAAATTTTGGCAGCACCTCCCCTGCACGGGGAGGTTCCCAAAACCCGCAACAAATAAAACGGCACGATGGCCGACAACCACATCCACACCAAACAAACGGCACGATGGCCGACAACCACATACATATCTTATACCTTGCAAAAACACGACAACTCGAGGGTGTGGGGCGGCGGGAGGGCAAGGTGCAGGCAGCAGGGTGGGGCATGGAGCGGCGGCAAAAACCTGCAATGGATGTCCAAAGAAAAAAAGGTTAGCTATTTTCTCATATTTTATCAAGTATCAGATTATTCCTTTGTCTTACTTCGTTTATCAATGCACTAGTATGATAGTTCTTTCTTAGATTATCGCAAATAGTTTCAATGACAAGCTAACGATCACAAGTAAAACAAAAAAAATACATTCCAGAGACCCAGCAGAACCTCAGCTTTGAGTTCTATTGTTTGAATCTAAAGTTTGTGCATATGTAAAGAAGTCACATGCAGATTGCAGTTTTTATCTTTGGATCAAGATGGATGATATCAAATGTTGTGTTTTATTGTGTGAGAGGACCGGGACAGATTGACATTGTAAATAGAATACTTTAGTTTTGCATAGAGATCACTTTGATCATTTTTCAATATCCCAGTATGAAAATCCTATGTCGTTTTTCAAACTGGAATGGTCATAAAAGAAAAAAAAAGAATGTGGCAGTCTCAAGTTGAGCACTAGCTAGTGATGTATCATGAACTAAAAAATGTTCCTCTGTGGTTCTGCCTAATAGTTGAGATGAACAGTCAGGAGACAAAATGCAAAAACAACTGTGGTTCTGCCTAATAGTTGAGATGAACAGTCAGGAGACAAAATGCAAAAACAAATGAGGTATCTGTAGATGCAAAAAAACAGTCAGCTAGGACATACTAGTGCATTGATACGGAGCGATCTGATGCTTGATAAAATATGACTGGTCACCGTGTCAGGAGCAATTGATAAACGAAGGCTGGTCACCGCCATTACTGTCCCGGCCAGGAGCAATTACTTCCCTGAGCAAGACTGGTCACCTCCAAGGCCACATCTGCGGCAGGTCTACCACCGGCCTAGCGTGGCAGGTCACCCCCCGCCACGTGGACACCCCCCGCCACGCGCCGCTGAAGAGCTGGAGCCAGGCTGCAGCCGTGTGCAGCGACGCCACTGCTCCAATCGCCACCAACTGGTGATACGGAGGAGTACGGTGCATTCACTCCAGCCGAAGCGCCCCACATCAACCCGCGGCGACCAAGCTTTAATGAATCTGCAAGCTTTTCGTCAAAAGACCCTGGGTAGGTGCTTCCTCTGCCTCAGCACTCGCCACCGCGTCATGGACTGTCGGGATCCAGTCCGTTGCTTCCGTTGTCGCCGTTCCGGCCACCGTGAGCGCGATTGCAAGGCCCTCAACGTCGACCGCACCCCAGCCCACTGGGCCCCGGAGCCTGAGCCAGAAGAGGAAGAACTCCCTCCGCCGCCACCGCGCGCCGAAGGTCTCGTCATGCTGTAGGTCGGCGACCTCGCGACCCGCCCGGAGGAGGAGACCTGCTTCATCCCCGCCTCGTATGCCATCGATGCTGACCTCCACGACTGGGAGCACACCACCTTGGTCTCCTGGGCCATGCGCGCCCCACCCAACACCGGAGCGGCTGAGGTGGTGGTGGCCATCCGTGATGAGTTCCGGCTTCGATAGGAAAAGGTCACTGTCACCAAGCACCATCCTGAGGCCTTCCTTATCAGGTTCAAGTACAACAAGCACTGCAAGGAGGCGGTCAAGAAGGGTTTCGCCAAGCGCCAGAGGATCAAGATCCACTTCATCAAGTGGAGGAGCGTCAACCATGTGCAGGGGGTGATGCTCCTGTACAGGGTGCGCCACTGCTTGGATGGCATTCCAGGCCATGCTTGGATAGAGGACATAGCCGTGTACAGGGTGCGCCACTGCTTGGATGGCATTCCAGGCCATGCTTGGATAGAGGACATAGCCGAAAAGATCATCAGTAAGTCTTGTGCTCTTGAGAACATTGAGACAAATCTTATGTGCTCTGCAGAGACAAAAACAATTGATCTTTGGGCATGGGTTGCGGATCCATGTGCCATCACCAAGAAGGTCCGGCTGAACTTCACCAGCTGATTAAGAGACAAGCAGCTCGCCTCTGTTCTGATCACGGAGACGCCGCCAGAGCGCTGGCAACATGGACGCAAGTACTGTGTCTACCTGCATCTGGATGAAATCCACGACTGCACAGTGCAACGGTCGACCATAGCGGTGCCCTGACGTCGGCCAAGCATCGTCTCCCTGGTTGGCACCTGGGAGTGGCGGATGGCGCAAAGGTGCCCAGCCGCCTCTTTGAGATCTTCCCGCACCACCCGCCCCCGCCTGCTCCCTACCAGCCCCGCAGGGGTAGAGAGGACACAGCGGAACGAAGGGGCAGGGAGGACATGGTGGAGCGATGAGGTAAGGACAAGGATGAGTGTGCTCGGCATGGGTACAACAATGACCACCCGCGCACCGGCAACCACCGCAACCACAAAAGGCCGGACTTTGAGGATGACGACATCAGCGGATACGGGAGCGCGCGGGACAGGCGTGCTCACCACGGCTACAAGACGGGCGGCCACGACGACGTCTACCATGAGCGGGAGCAGTCACCGCGTCGGTGCGATTGGGGCACCGGCAGTCGCCACAGCGGTGGGTGGCGCCACGCTGAGGGAGCTGATGCCTACCTGACGCCACTACCCGACCAGCAGGTCCGGCGAGCCACAGGTATGACTCAGCTACAGGACATGTTCGCTCAGCAAGCCGCTGCGCTGCAGGCGGCAATGTGTGACCTCCTCGTGGCATATGACAAGAGAAATGCAGGCGACAAGGCCGGCGATGTTCTAGGCATCGTATCCCTGCTACTAGACGTCCTTAAGGCGGTGGCGCTCGCCATGCTGCTTGGCATGGGCGATGTCCTGCTGGATGGTGGGAACAAGAATGAAGCCTCATCCCGTCGCCGTGCGATGGTGCGCACGGCGGCTTTTAGTCCGCCCCTGGTGCCGGCATCCTATGCCTTCTGACGCATCAAGGATGCGCTCCCACAAGTTCGCATGAGTGCGACCCTCCCGGTCGGGAATGGCACCACTCACCACGATGTCGAGCTTGCGCTGCGGCAATTGGAGATCCAGGCCTGCGAGGGGGTGCATTTCTTTGGCCCCCTCCCTGAAACACCAAGCGCCAGGAAGGTGGCGCTGCCGGCCACAGATGAAAGTGCGGCGTCTTCTGACGCTACTCCGGCAACGCCTGGAGCAGCAACCTCTGGGTACGCAATGGGCACGGTGCTGGGCATGCCTCCGGTGCAGGCCACACCTCGGTCAGCGCCATCGCCTACCACTCCAGCAGCTGGTGACCTCCCCAACATCGCTGGCCTCTTCGTCACGCTGCCAGAGCCGGTGCTGCACCAACCTACGATGCGCCTTTGACATGTATGCGCAAGAAGCGCACCTTTAACATGTTTGCGGTGCGGCGAAGTGCACGTCTTGCCAACGCCGCCAATGATTGCTGTTCGCCGCGCGCATCGGAATCTCTGTCGCAAGCTCGGGCTGCTTAATGATGAGCTCGAGCCTTGCAGGAATACCTCGCGATGTTCAGCGGACCGCTGCCAGCTGAGATCATCAAGGCTCTCACAGCAATATTCAACCTCGACGACGCCGAAGCCTAAGCAATGGACATTGACCTTGATGACTTTCTGGGAGAGGGCATCGACGACCTGGAGGATGCGGTTGTGGTGCTGGCAGCTTAGCTCCGGATGGGCTGTCACTGATGCGTCTTCTATCTGTTTTTATGTTGCAATTATTTCGCCTGCAAGTGCTCCTTGTGTGGAGTAGAGACCTTCTTCAGAATATCAGTTCACGCTGGTGGTGCTCCCTGTGTGGAGTAGAAACCCCTCTCAAAACTTCAGTTCAAATAGCGTCCGGGCCGCATGAACCTCCAACTTTTGTTGCCTTCGTCTCGTATCAAGTGTGCTGCTTCATCTGCGAAGGGGGCAACCAGAGTTCTTCTCATGTTATTTGATGATAGGCTCTGATGTGTTGGAACGTTCGAGGGCTAAATCAGCGAGCCCGCAGGGATGTTGTTCACAGCACCATTGCTACAACTTTCTGTCATGTTGCATGCTTCCAAGAGATGAAGTTTCAAACAGTTGATGCTTATACCGCCGCGTATCTGGGGGGCTACCGGCTGTCAAATTTTGCTTTCAAGCCGGCCAATGGGATTGCTAGGAACCAAAGGGGGGGCTCCTGATGTTATGGAATGACGATCGCGTGGAAGTGTGTGAGATCACGATTGGTGAGTTTCACCTATCGGCTACCATAACATTGCGTGAGGAAGCTGTGCTGCGACACAAGCTCAAGCGCAGAGTAATGGGCCAAGCAGTGGTTCATCGTGCTAGGAAGCAACAAGCATCATGGATCACAAACTTGAAGCTCGGGGATGCAAATACAAAATTTTTCCACAGCAAGATAAATGGCAGAAGGCGCAAGAACCATATTCAGCGCTTGAAGCACGGGCCAGGATGGGCACTCAATCATGAAGAGAAAAGCAAGGTAGTTCAGGACCACTTCAAGAGAGTAATGAGCAGGCCAGACCAACGACTCTAGACATTGACTGGGACAAACTGCAGCTCCCAAGTTTGGACCTGCGTTCTTTAGATGCGCCTTTCACCGAGGAAGAGCTGAAAAGAGCAGTTTTTGAACTGCCATCTGATAAGGCGCCTGGACCCGATGGGTTTACCGGAGCATTCTTCAAAGGAAATCAAAGAGTGATATGGTGCAAGTGGCAAATGCCTTTCATAATCTCCGTACTGCAAGCCTACCATTGATTAACACAGCAAACATCATCTTGCTGCTCAAAAAAGAGGGTGCGGAGTCCATCATCGACTACCGATCGATCAGCTTGATTCACTCCTTTGTCAAGATCATCACAAAAGCTCTCACCCTAAGGCTCGCCCCGCATATGAAAGAGCTCATCTCGTCAATGCAAAGCGCCTTCATCAAGAAAAGGAGCATCCATGACAACTTCATTACAATACGAAACATGGCTAGGCGCTTCCATAGAGCAAGGATACCCGCACTCTTCTTCAAGCTAGACATCACCAAAGCTTTCAATGTAGGCGATATGGTCCTCAAGCGTATCCAACACACCAAGAGGCTGCACAAGCTAAACTCATCGTGGGAGGGACCGTTTGTCGTGTCCAAGCTCCTGGACCTGAGTCGTATAGGCTCCAACATCTCTTTGATGAAGACGTCGACAACCCGTGGAACATCGAGCAACTCTGTTGATTCTATCACTAAATTTTGATTTACATATTCATGTACATCGGCTATCAACCCTAGTTATAGAATTACAATTCAATAAAGCAGTCATATTTTTTTATCGTAATTTGACTACTTATTTCTGCCTAATTATGACTTGCAGAATTAAGTTCGTAGAGCTATTCAATTTTCTGGGCAAAATCATCCAAATCGCAGCATGTAATAATAAATCTGCACAACTACAACAAACTATTCAATTCTCTGAGTTGTAATAACAAGTCGGCACCCGTGAGTGTCGCCGCACCGGCCCAGAAAAAACGTCTCCGCTTAGCGTCGATCTCCTCCAAAATTTCTTTCGATGCCCCCATGGCCGTGAGGAGGTATATGGGCTGGGATGTGAGTACCGCTTCGGTGAGAGTCAGTCATCCTGCCGGCGCAATGTTCCTCATGTTCCATGCAGTTAGCTTGCCAACGGCCTTATCAATGAGGGGCTGAAAGTGCACACGCCTCAGCCGGCCCGTGGTTAGTGGCAATCCCAAATACTTGACCGCAAACCGCGTCCGTATTACTTGGCAAGAATGGAAGGCACCAGAAAAGACATGGGTAGGCTCAGAAATCCCAGCCAATAAAACTGATAGGCTTCTTTTCGCAGCGGCCGCTAACATTCAGATAGGTGATGGAGCAAAGGTATCCTTTTGGCAGTGGATAGGTGCAGGGCCAGAGGCCGATCGAAATGGCGCCAAGCCTTTTTGCGAACTAAAAAGGAAGAAAAGGGTGCTTCGTGATGCTCTAAACAACAACAACTGGATCAAGGATTTAAATCTCAATCATGCGAGCTTCTGAGTCCAGCACTTCCAAGAATTTCTCCACATCTGGCGAGCGGTACAGCACGTCAGCCTAACGCCGGGCGCACCGGACGAAATAACCGACTTTTTTGTTTTTTAGCCCTTTTTACGAAAGATTCTCACAAATAGGCTCCTGGTGGAACCAATTCCAAAAATGGACCCTTAGCTTGGCGCCATCCACGTTGGCGCCAAGCTACAACGTCTCGGCACCAGTGTGGATGGCGCCAAGGTCTATACATAGCTGCTTACGCGGATGCCGACGTGGCGGGGGCTTGGCGCCATCCATGATGGCGCCAAGCCTTGGCGCCATGGATCTTGGCGCCAAGCTTGGCGCCGTAGATCTTGGCACCGAGCTATCTACCCCGTACCTCCACTCGTACAATCACCG